>NW_026596079.1:37559083-37617041 GCF_907164565.1 Psammomys obesus
TGTGTGTGTGTGTGTGTGTGTGTGTGTGTGTGTGTGTGTGTGTGTGTTTTCCGTCTGTGTGCGCACGTGTGTGAACAGTTTGCCTTGGAGGATTGAGTTATGAATGATACAGTACAGAGAAAACCTGGAGGAACACATTTTGAAATACAAGGTCTGAGTGTTGATTGACACACTTTGTACGATAGGAAAATCTGGCAGGTGCATTAGCTTGCATCCCTCTGATCTGTTCACATCCACACTTGTCTTCTTAGGTACTTGGTAATAAGCTGCTTTAAAGATCCCTGAGTAAGCACTGAGATAATATCTGGAGTATGTAGCACTCAGTCCTTTTAGAATGGCTTTTTCCTGCTCCTTTCGTTTTCTTAAGAAAATGTCAGTTTAATCATTTCCTAATGCTTTGATAATGTGTTTCTTTACATAGCTGTAGAACACTCACTCGAGTGTTTTAAAAGCATGAATGTAGATGTAAAAGTGCCAGTTAAATGAGGTTACTCTTAGCTAACAAAACAGCCAAAGGGGTTTGAAGTTTTCTAAACTCAGATGACATTTTTTTTTCAAAGCAAATAATAAAGGTCAAGGCCTCTGGTGTGTCTTTGCATAAGAAATAACTGTTCTGTAGTATGATGGACATAATAATTTTAGAAAAGAAGGACTTCATACATCTGAGTGAGTCTGTTAACACTAGGTGGGTGAGTCTGCAGGCAAAGGGGTGGGGCTTGAGCAATGTAGGATGAGGAAGAGAAAGATGCTGGGACCAGGAGAGGGAAAGCTGTGGCTGATTCTCATGTCCCAGTGCCCTCAGAGGTGTTAGTAAGTGTTTACAAAACTCAGACTAGACCAGCCAGGGGCAGGCAAAGCTTATAGCTTCCACCCAGCAAGAGGAATAAACATAAGAGCCCGACTGTCAGGAGCCTCTGCAGTGGAGGAGTGGCTTTGCTTTGGCTCAGTCTGGGTACAAATTGACATCACTGGGAGCTAGACAGAAGCCTGGGGCATGAGCCAGGACACCATGGAAGCCTGTGTGCAGAATGCAAGGAGATGGGAAAAACACAGCAGCAGGATCCAGCAGAGTGAGATCAATGACCCATCCAGAGCAGAAGACAGGAGACGTCTAGTGATGCTCAAAGAAAGGGACAGTGTCTCTGATTCCCAAAGATATTCTGCTATACTCGTCGATTGGCATCTAGCCCAGTGGTCATCAGAGAGGCCTCATACCGCAACTGATGGAAACAGAATCAAAGATCCACAGACAAACATCAGGCGGAGCTTGGAGTATCCCACGGAAGAGGGGGAGGAAGAATGGAGGAGCCAGATGGGGAAAGGACACCACAAGAAAACCCACAGAATCAACTTAACCTGGACCCGTCGAGGCTCACAGACACTGAGCTGCCAAGCAGGGAGTCTTCTTGGGCCTGACCTAAGCCCTCCACACATACGTTACAGTTATGTAGTTTGGACTACTTCTCAGGGTCCTCACGGCAGGGCTGACTCTGTAGCCTGGCTGTGGAAGCCTTTCCTCCGATTGGGTTGCCTCCTCTTACTGCAACCATGCCCTGGCTGGTTGATATCCAGGGAGACCTGTCCTTTTCTGAAGAGAAATGAACAGGGGAGGTGGGCAGAGAGGCATGGAGAGGGACTAGGAGGAGAAGAGAGAAAAAAGAAACTGGTCGAAATGTAAAATAAATTACTTAATTTTTTTAAAAAAGAAAGGGACAATTCCACCATCAAACAAATTGAAAGTCAAAGTAATTCCAAAAACTTAATCCTTCTTCAATTTCAAACTTGACTTGTCATTTGTAGTGGGGTTCCCTAACCGGGTCAGTACAAGCTCTGGACAGTCAGGATTCGTCCCAGCACTGTGGATTCAGCAACAGCAACAGGTAAATTTGTTCTAGCTTCCAACTACTAGTAAAGCCAAAAATGTTAAAACACAACCAGTGCTTTCAGGAGTGCTTGGCAGATGCACTAGGACGGATGCCTGTCATGAAACACAGCCAGGGAGTCAGGGAAAGACCTGTTCATGATATGCACCTGTGTGAGTCCCACTAATGCCCTAGAACACTCAACCGTGACAGACGTTGTCTCAGAGATGTATGAACATAGTATGTTCTATAAGTGTACCAGAATAGTGATGCCTCAGCACCCAAGGTATTTCTGCATCACTGAGAACTTATTTCAGTCCCTTTCTTTAACTAATGATCCCGGTGCCCTTTTGTCTTCTAAACCACTGAAATGTAGAAGTGGGCTTGGCTTCCAGAATGGGAAATGGACACATTTGTTTTCAAACTGCCCTTCAGCATCGGAGTAAATCATATATGCATGCAGATCTCATCAAGGACCCCTACACACACAGATCAAGGTGTCCTGCCGATAAAATTATCACAGCCAAGGTTTTCGATTCTCAACCTTTAAACAACCAAATGAATGCTCATATTCATCTCATTATCTTGCCCCACATGGAAGGCGAAGAGTATTTTCCAAGTATTTGCATATTAGATATCACAAATAGCTGTTTCCTAGAAAAATTATGATTTTTCTCTACTTTTTGTTGCAAAAGTATCTCTTCTAGGGTATGTAGGCTTGTATGGAATAGAGGAGCTGTCAGCAGTGATGAGCAGCCCTCCTCTCTAGACTGGGTTTTCTCTTTTCCCCTTCCAAGCCCCTCTCTACCTTCTTTGTTCTGCTTCTCACCCCAAAACCCTGGCCTCTGTAAACAACATCGGCAGACTGCCTTTCTTCTTTGCCTTCTAGCAGATCTTCCAGTGAGAAGCCTTCACGGAAGAGCCAGGAGCCACATAGTCTAGGCTTTTACCTAGACTGGCTTTTACCATGAGGCATTGTAGCCAGTGGCTACTATGCTACTGAGAAGTCTCCCAACTCTCATCAAGACACCCCACCCTCATCTTGCTTGCTTCTATTCACAACTTTTTAAAGGTTCTCCAAAGAACTAGAACCAAGAAAATCCATACACATTATAAAAAGAGATTTAGTAGATTGGATTATATGATTGGGTCAAGGTATACCAACAGTACAACTGCATGCTGCAAGGGAAAGAGCCCAATAGGTACTCAGTCCAGAAAATTGGGTGTCTGGAGCTCCAGGGATGCTGCTGAAGACACAGCAGTTTAGTGGCAGTGCAAGATGGCGGCAGCAATAGACACACTCGTGAAGGTGTAAAGGTAGGCAGACACACACAATGCTTTCTCATTGGGCCTTTTTACATCTGGGTTACCCATTAAAAAGCACTGCCCACTTTGAAGACAAAGATTCCCTTCTTCAGTTCATCTTCTCTGGACTCTGTTAGGCACAGCCAGAGATGTGTTTCCTAGGTAACTCTAAATCCTTCAAGTTGACAATCAAGACCAACCATCACACTCCTCTTGTTCTTTTATTCCCAGGAAGAAGCATTTCCTCATCTTTTTGGCTTCCTTTTACCTTCACTCACACTTTTAAAAATACTCTTTCCATTGCATAATTTCCTATCATATTCAGAGTACACCATTTGCTTCCTGCTGGGACCCTGAACAACTAACACTTTGTCTATTCATTTCCTGGTTTATCAGTCAGTTTGAGGAAAAACTGATGAACAAATATCAAGGAGAGGAAAGGCCACTCCTTCCTGGTTTCCCGAAAGGTTTATGAGGAAGTCGGCTACAATCGAGGGCTAAAATGGAACCTGGGGATTATCTGAGGGTTTCAATTATCCTTGTTCCCCTCATTCTATCTTGCAGAGAGTTGGAGAATTGGCTGTGTCAAGACAAAGTTGACACACATCACAGAAGCTATACAGCAGTATGTCTCCTCATTAAGAGTTTTTTCCTATGTCCCACTGATCTTCCTCTTCTTGCAATGCTTTTGATGTGCATTTAATTCTAAGTTCTGACAGAGAAAGGGTCTCACATCTGCTGTTCCCAATGCAATCTTCACATGACTGTCAAAAAAAATGCAGCTATTTGTCCCCAGGCTTAAATTGCCAGCTCTAAAAAGGGTCAAGGGCTCTCCCTGGAAACATCTATAACAGCCAAGCATCTATTTAAGATCTTCATTTTATCTCAAAAATTTTTTCAATCTAATGCTAATTTTGATATATCATATTTCCATAAGCCTAATCTATACTTAGGACATTCTTTAAAAAAATAGTAATAACTCAATTTATATTTCTTAAAACCATAAGTCTACCTGCTGTGCATAGAAATGCTACCAGAACAGATTTAGACACATGAAATGTAATGAACCATTTCCATAAATGAAAATTACTTTTCTTTGGATAAGTTCTACATAGAACTCTTAGAAGTGTTATATATTTCCACCCTCAATAGTCTACGGCTTGAAGAAGAATTCAAAAAAGGTGTTTTAACAATCATTGAAAATCAAATTTTTCCTTATTACCTATGAAGAAAAAAAATCTCTAAATATAGCATAGTTTTGCTTTGGTTTATTATTTTAAGGAGAATAATAAACATATATATGTTTTTCATATATTGTCCCATAAGTAATAAAGGCCAAATCTTTTAAGGCTGGGGAGACTGTTCTATGGATAGAATGCTTGCTGTGCAACAAGAGGACCTGGGTTCAAATCCTAACCACTCACTTAAAAGCTTTGGCTTGAGTGCTCATATCTTTCACAGCAGCATTAAGGAACAGAAGCAAGTGACTCCCAGGAACTCTCTGACCAGACACTCCTATCCAAAACAGCAAACTTCAGTTCCAGACTCAATCCAAAAATACATGATGACATGTCACACAGGAAGGTACCCAGTATCCTCCCCTGTCCTCCGTGTGTGCATGTCTACCTGAACACACACATGAACGTGTACCAAATACATACTACAACACACAAAAAAAAAAAATAAAAATAAAACCTTGACCTTGCTTTAGGAAGTATTTATGAATTAGGATCTCCTTGAAATTCAGTGCAACTTTAAAATTAACTCTTACAGAGATGGTGGTAGCATCGTTAATTAATTTTCACTTCTATGAAATAGGCGGCTACTTTTAATGATTCATAGAGAGCTGGCAACTTGGAAAATTTTGTTTTGATATTTCACTAGGAGATCTTCAATTTTGATTGCTTACTTGCAATTCATAATTCATTTTCCTCTTCTCTATCCCTAAAACTGTTAAAGCACTTATGTCATTTATGTGGACCTAGAATGAGACAGGATTGCACAGGGGCAGCTTTCTCAAGTGTGAGCTAACCTGGCTCAGTTTTCCTCGTGAAGAAGGGGTTGCTTTGTATCATTGCTGTGTAGTTACTCTGCATCGCAATGGTGAAGAGCGGCACACTCGTGTCTCACAGGCTAACTGAAGGGAACGTGTACTAATGTGCTTCAAGCAAACACTGCAGCTACAGTGGGTTTTATTGCTCCTACTCGCTGGAATCTTGGGAACAATTAATTAGCCACTTCCAAGCAAGGCGGTGCTCTTAAAACACACTATAAGATTTTCGGCCCAATATTTGAAAGAAAAGAACTGCCACAGTGGTTTATGAAAAAATAAATCATTTGAACACTTTGTAAAGATTTTTTTAAATATATAAACTTAAGTAGCTATAGCTTCGGGTTTCTCAGTAACCAGAAAACTGGACTAACTGCACTGTAGCACCTGAGTTAATAAGTGGACTTTCTGTCCTGAGCAAACAAAGAAAAGGTTTTGGGGGACTCAATGTTCTCCTGCGTTAAAAGAAGTTAGGCTTGGGGCTTGGGAAGGGACCCAGCTGTTAAGAGCACTTGCTGCTCTTGCAAAAAAATCCAAATTCAATTCCCAGGACCCACAGAGGGCAGATTTCAACCTCCTGTAACCCCAGTCCCGGGGGACCCAGCGCTCTCTCCTGGTCATCATGGACACGTGCATGCTTGTAATACACAGACAAACATGCAGGCAAAAACACATACACATGAAATAAAAATAAATATTAAGAAAGATATTCGATTCTAATGTGCTCTGGCCTCACATTGTCTCTTTGCATTATTACAATGCAAAGATTAGTGTATACCGCCTACCAATTAAACACACAGGCTTCAGGGCTGGGATAAAAATTTAAATTCTCACCTTGCCCTTTGCTTTCTCTGAACTTGCAGGCTCAGTTACTTAACTTTTCCAAGACCAAGCTCATTACAAATAAAATATGGACTGAGTGAGATATTTGTTCACAAGGTCTATGGAAAGGACTGTGTGTTTCTCTCACCAACTTCATTTGTTAATGGTAGTTTAAATCTGTCATGATGGAAAAAATACTGTATGATGGGAGGTGAGCAGAAACTACCAGCAGAAATTCCCTGACTGGAAAGCCCAGCATTTGGAGCTCAGAAGTGGAGCACTAGAGGCAGAAATAGTATACATTTCATAGGAGTGGCTTTTTAGTATTAAAAAAAAATAAATAGTTGACCTCACTCTGAGTCATGCTATGCTTTGCATAACAGTAATTTTCATATTACTCTAATTTTCAGGAAACTGTGAGCCATCCCCACCAATCACACAGACTCAAACCACGTCGGAGGCTCACTAAAATTACAGGAGCCTGTTTTGCTTAGCTGTTGAGTTCCCAAGCATGAAGGAGTCTCTCACTTATTTCTGCATTTACACTCCTTGTGTTAAGCACTATCCCGGTAGAGAGTCCCCCTAATTGTAATTGAATAAGAATTTCTTCTTGAAGAGAGCAGAATATGTTTAAGCCTGGTAACAGCCCAATGTTACAGTTAGTCTCAATGTAGGAAAGATAATAATTATTATTTTTTTATAACAAGCCCTTATCTAGCTCTCATATCATGTTTCTGGTCTCTGCCTCCCTTTGTGTCCTGGAAAAGAACCCAGGAGCCTCCTGTCCCCTGACTCTCCGCGGTCTCTCTCCAGCCTCTGTGTATTTTGTCTCTAGCCATCCCTGTTGTAGACCCTGGGAGCTGTCGCTTGAATACTACCGCCCTTCTGCCGCTCCTCCCGGCCTGCCGCCAAATCTTCTGCCGCCCTCTTTTTCTAGCTTGCCCTTCAGTACCACACATTGTACCTCGAACAAAAGTGTGGCTTCTCCTGTCCACCTAGGCAGGCCTCTGTGCCGCCTGCTTCGCTCCAGCCTCCCACTGAGAGCTGTGGTCTAGCTACAGTCACACCTCCACTTTACAGCATGTCCCTCTTTTTACTTTATCCTTGAGCCCTCACTCCCAGTTAGCTTTGGTTTCCCAAGAAATCCTGTTCTGGGGTCCGAAACTCTCTATTTACACTTATCAATCACAATATACTCTTTTCTTAGTGTATTTTAGTGGCCAAGTGCTTGCTTAGCTTGCATGACATTCGACACCCCAGGAGAGGGGGGATGCAATCATTCAGAGCACATATTAACATTTTTACAATGGATTGTAAATGCTATAGGCCGCACTTGTTACATCTTCAGAGACAAATACATTAACTGGCAATGTTCGGTTGAAGAGAAAAGTTACTAAAGTATGATAGACAGCAACTATAGAATATTATTCAGCACTAAAGGGAAGCGAGTTATGGAGCCACAAGAAGACATGAGGAACTTTAAATGCAATACGGCCTGGAAGAAGACGGTCTGCAAAAGCCGAGCGCTGTAATTCCACCGATGTGTTACGCTGGAAATAACCCATAAGAGGAGACGCTGAGATCAGAGGTTGTCCAAGAAGAGAAGGATGCATACTCTTAGGATGCATGAAGGGTCACCCACCATGATCTGTTTATCCAGATCCACAGACCATGAGACAGGACGGGAGGTAAGGATGCAGCTGTCGGGGTGCCTCCTCTGCTGGGGATATTGGTAGCTGGGGGGGAGGAGTGCATGCAACTTCTTACTGCGCCAACCCCAAGCCAGGCTGGTAAAGCACACTTGATCCAGAAGGCCTCTGTCTTTCATCATTGACACGGGTGGGGACCATACCCACATCTCATCGAGTGGGCTTGACTTCAGTCTGACGGAATTGGCTAATCAGTGCAAAGGGGAAGGTCAGGAAACACGGGGCCTTGTCAGGCTAACTGCCTTTGGTAGGGGAAAAAATGTTTCTCCCACTTCTTCCTGCCAGTTTGCATTTGTATCTGAATCCTCATGTAAAAGCTTCCAAAGTTCAATACACAATTAGATTCAGAGGTTTGTTTTGTTTTGTTGGTTTCGGTTTTGGTTTGGAGGTGGGGCTGTTGTTTGTTTGTTTGCTTGCTTGCTTTTTGGTTTTCAGTCTGGCATGCACTCTACTCTTTCATTATCCCTTTTTGAGATAATCAAATCTTCTCTTCAGAACTTGCTTTCTTGGGGCAGGAGCGGAATCACAGCATGGAATGCTTGTTGTTCCTCCACAGGACCCGAGTTTGGTCCCAGCCCCCATGCCTGGGGCTCTCAAAGACTGAAACTCCAGGTGCAGGGGATCCATGTCTTCCTTTAGCCTCCGGAGACTCCTGCACACAGGTAGCAGCACACGCACACACACACACACACACACACACACACACACACACACACACACATCTTTATCTTTACTGTTTTTACATACAGATTTAGGGAATTGTTCTTTTCAACTCAAGAACATTTTAAAGAACAGCACCTTGAGAACACATGGGATAGCAAAGACTGACAGCAAGGTAGTCTTCACTTCCCAGAACAAATTCCTCAGTTAGTTCTTTATTAATCTAAACAATTTTCTAATCCTATCACCATTTTTTCTTATTCTTATATTGCTGACGAACTTTTGTAAAATTTGTTCATCTAATCACACTGCCCCTTTTCAATTGTTGCCCAGTTCTTGGGCACTTACAATCAACAACAACAACAAAAAAAAACCTTTAGCTGTGAGTCAGCACAAAAATTTTAAATGCAAACTAGTATATCTGATGATCATAACTAGGTAAACCAAGAAAGAATGGGGTGAAATTTTCATTTAAATACTCCTTTAGGAAAAACACTCACCTAAAGACATCAGCCCTTGAGGAACCTAACGTGAGCCATAATGAAATGCAAATAACCACATTAATGCAAATGCCAAGGCTACAAATTCAAACATAAAAAAGTCAAGAAACGCAAAAGTTAAGGTTTGCTAGAAACATTAGCTCACTCCAGTTGTGCATATAGAATATTTCCAATTACAGGGGAGACAGCAAAATGTGGCCCCTTAATGTACTGGACATGCCACACGGGTAAGTTGATGCTCTTGGGAGAACGTTAAATTTTACAACCCCTGACTTTGTTTGCAAAGTTATGGCCTGAATATCGTGTTGTTCCTATCCCCACAATGATATTTCCTTAAACTAGAAGGAACAAAAAAAGAACAAATGTCAGTATGTTTTCCATCAATATAAGATTCTAAATTTATGTATGTTCTGAATAAAGACGAAAATGCCTGTGTTTAGAGATGGTTTGAAATTTCTGCTTGTATTAAATGAAATAATCCAAGTTATACATTTGTAGAAATAATAAGCACGTGTGAAGCTGTAGGTAGTGTTATTTTTGTATCCCATATATATTGTGCAAAGAACAGTATCTCCATTTATAAAGGGCAAGTTTTAATGAAATATAGATTTGGGAAGGAAAACAAATACAGATGGTTAAATGTTGAAATTCCATGATTTTGTTTTTATTATCTGGAACCAGCTGTTTTATTTCCTTTTATTTCCATGGTAGTTGTTGTTGTTATTGTTGTTGGTGGTGGTGGTGGCGGTGATGGTGGCAGTGGCGGTATGTATGTGTGTGATGCATGCATGTGCATTTGGCTCATGCGTGCAGAGAACACAGAAGAAGATCTGTGTGTTTCTTCACCCCTGTCTGCCTTGGTCTTTTCGATAGCCTGGCCTTTCGCTGAAGTGTAAGGCTGCTGTGTGGGCTAAGCTGGCTGGTCTGGGAATTGGGGACCTGCCAGTCTCCACCAACCCCACCCTACCGCATCCCGAGTGTTAGGGCTGCTGGTATAGCCATTCCTGTTTTTTCCGTGGATGCTGGGGATTCAAATTCAGTCAAGCACTTTCTTACACACTAAGCCATCTTCCCAGAGCACACAGTCATTTTTCTCAGGGCTCTTCTCCCTTTCACTTTGGGAGGGAAGCATAGTGTTTCGCCTAAATATTTCTGAAAGATTAAGTGAAAGTATATGCTGTGATGTATTTCTACGTTTAGCTTGCTTTTCTTTTATAAATATTGCTGCAACAGAAGGTTTCATTAATTGTGTATGGTTGAGCTAGATAAATCTGACTTAATTAAATTACGATGTTGCAAAACCTAGAGGAAAAATAAAAGAGCAGTAACTGCACACACCAGAATCCTGCAACAGTGTTGGTGGTGGCGACTGTGTCTGACGTCACACAGGGCCGCTGCTTCACATGGGTCCTCATTGCCCTAGTCCCTAGTCCTATTGCTCTCATGGATGAGACTTCAGAACTGAGAAGGAGGAGCAGGCTGAAATGAGAGAAGCCCCAGAGGCAAGCCGTGCTCACTACACACACTGTTCTAGACTGATTACCCATTTCCAGCTCTTAGCTGAGGGCCTCTGGTTACCACAGTTTTCAACACTGTTCCTATTCCATTTAGCAGGTTCTCTTTAAAATTTTTTCAAGCTTTTGAAGTCCCAATATCAACCTGTATTTTCTTGTCTTCTGATGACAATTATTTAATCAGCCCTCTTCTGTAAAGACTGCAAGATAAACGCCGCCACGGCCTGAAAACTATAGTGTCACGCTTGAGCAGCGTGATCTCAGACTGTATGCTACACACAGATTGGTATGTTCTTAAATAATTACCAGGCAGTTTGTCTGCCACCTCACCTGACTGTTGAAGTGTCTCATATAATCTCCAGCAAAGAAGGGGAGGCCCAGCCTCACCCCTACATGTTCTTTCAATAGTGTGAGACGGGCCTGCCCACAGCAGCACTGAAGGCCAGTGGTTAGAACAGGGTTGGAGTGGAGCATGAACTCTGAGCAATCCAGTTGACCTCTTTGTTTTTTGTTCATGAAATCGATGTTAAAATTTTTTAAAAAAATTAAAAAGATAAATCAGTGTTTCCCTATTAATTTATGTATGGGTTAAAGGAAATGTATAAGATAATCTAGGATATGTATTTGTAGAAACAAAACATAAGTATTGTGTGAGCTGTGGTTGGTATTATTTTTGTATTCTATGTAAATTGTAAATTGACGGCATTCACAAAATCAGGAATAGGTACCATGCATTCATTTTGCTTACCTGTTCATTTGTTCACTGGGTTGTTTAGAATGTTGTAACAGTGTTTTTACAAAATGCTTATTACAGAACCAACGTCACACTCTCTGGAAAGCTTCCAGCGTTGCAGCCATCTTAAAGGCTTAAATCGGTGTTATAAATGTTAAAAGAGAGGTCACAAAATAGACAGAAACAAAAGTAAATAAACATAGCGACTAAACAAAGAGGTGGGGGTTCCTTTTCCTGCAGTTCTAAGTAGAATTATTTTCCACAGCTAACTGAAATATTCCAGCATTCGAGAAACATCCAAACAGCTAGAATTCGTAAGCCTGAGAAGGGAGAAAGAAAGCACTTTGCTAAAGTGAAGTGAGTTCAGCATTTGCAGTGTAATTCAAATTGCACTTGTAATTCAGGTCCTGGAATTAACCCACTCAACCAAAGCGTGAAAAGATTTAGATTTGCTCAGACTAGCAACAATACAATACCGCCTGACAATTGCAGAACCACCCTGTCTTTCGGTGATACATCCAATACACTCTAAATTATAATTCTAAAACTCAGTTTGTTGTTAGGGGGGAAAATCTGTGCATCATATCAGAGTCTGTCTTGTTGCAATTTAAAAGAGGGAGGGGAAGTCACAGCCAGTTTTAAGCAGGCTAGAGTAACACCTGACCCATTCCTATAAATAATTTTTTAAATGTGATTTTTTTTTCAATTTTTAACTGTAGAGAAGTTAATCTAGGATAGAATTCCTGTATTCTCAGCCCATTGAATACACTGAAAAGAGTAACTTTGAAGGCATTGTAGGGCCCAGGGTACAGTGTAGGCCATCTAAACCCCCATTGTAGTTCCCCAAAGTTGATCTTTGCAGGATTCATCTCATCTAAGGTAGAAGGCAGAACAGGTCTGAGAGATGGATTCGTGGTCAAGCATGATTAGACTACTTACCCATGAAAGTTATTTCAAGGTTTTCCACACAAGCAATTTAGGAAAACTCAACCATTTTTTACCTCTATTTAGTTGAAAGCACCTCATAGCACCAGGAAGTATCTTTAATTTTTTTCTAGAAAGAAAGAAAGAAAGAAAGAAAGAAAGAAAGAAAGAAAGAAAGACAGACTAAAATGTTTACCAAGCAAATCTAATTTCTTCATTTTGATGACAGACATTTGCTGGCAGTAATAAATATTTTGGTTGCTGTAATCTCTTGTAATCTAAAACTAACTTTATGAATGTTTAGAGCTGAGCTTTGAAGAGATTTTGTTGATTTCAGCGCATTAGTACACAGAAATGGAGAAAATTTCAGAGCGTTGGTGCATGTCTGTACCAGGAACCACCCTGGTTACCTGTGCAGTCAATGTCCTGAAATAGGTGGTGCCGTTTTGTTTTGTTTTACAGGTACACAGCAAGGGCAGCCTTTCCATGATATTCTAGAAGACTGATCTTGATAGCGTAAAATCCTTTCACCTTATTAATCAATTCTTTGGCAGAGAGAAAGACCTCCAATTTCACTTTTTAAATCCTATGCAAAGCAGCATAGTTTCATATTTATTTAGCTTAGCACTTTCTATTTAAAACATTTATTAACCAGAAAGACCTCTGTGACATGTAAATTTCATTTGCTATGCCCTGTAGATTAAAATACATCTGTTTCAGCCATCATTCAGGAACGAAATAATTTTAATAGTTCACTTTATGAAAAGGAAAGAATTATGTCAGCATTCTGTTCTGACAAGAGAAGGCAAGTGGCTCACGCATAATCCTGGTAGTTGGACTTTTTATTGCACAGAACACCATCCAAATTAAACAGAATATATCCCTAAAAAGTATAAGGGAAATGGTACGTTTGCCTCCTGCCATGCAGTAGCTGATAGCCACTAAAACATTTTTTCCAAACTCCATCCATGATGACCAGTATCTGTGGTTTAGCTCACTACCATACAAAAATGTGTGATTAAAACAAGACAGCTTTTCTTCTGTACCTGTGCTTTCATTAGAAACACATTTTTGAGCCTGGTATTCAGTGAATTTTGTTGTTGCTGCTGTTCCCAGTTGTGTATGGTATAGCTTAAGAACATACACTATTTAGGTAAAATTTCTAGCATAGGCAAGTGTAAAATGTGTTTTGCATTTATGTGTGACTTTATGTGCACCATTTGCATGCAGGAGCCCATGGAGGCCAGAAGAGGGTGTCAGAGCCCCTGGAACTGAAATCACAGGCAGTTTGTGAGTCATCAGTTGCATGCTGGGAACTGAACTGGGGTCCCTTGAAGGAGTAATAGGCACTCTCACCCACTACACCTTCCTTCTAGCCCAAGAATTGGCAAATTAAAAGAGAGAATAGATTTGTGAGTGATTGCCTGGTGCGAGGGCAGAAGACGGAGCTGGATAAAGGGGAGAATGACCGCTAATGGACTCCTAATGAGGGGAATGGAAGCATCCTAAAATCAAATAAGGTGATGTTTACATGCTTCAGAGAACATGCTAAGAACCACAGAGCTGATCACGCATTAATAGATGAATTGTCTGGAATGGGACTATCATCTTAATAGAACTGCTCAGTCACTATGAGAAACCTGGTCCCAAAGCTTAATCCCTGAGGAAATTAAATTCTTGCTGGGCAGCGAGTTCTCCTCATGGGAACAGTGTATGAAGAATGTAGGAAAACAAAGAGTGGGAAGGGAGGCTTCTGAACAGACCTTAATATTTTAGCTCCAAATGTAGAGGAGGCAGAGAGAGGTATGAGGACTTGCCAAGAGGAGTTGGCTGAGAATTTCTCAGTTTAAAAGTTGCTGAAAGGAGTGAGGAAAGACACAAATCCACTCAGAGGAACCAGAGGAGTCAGTGACACAAGAACAAGGCCCACAGAATCAACTGAACAGGACTCATGAGGACTCACAGGGACCATGAAGCCCACATGGTCTGAGCTAGGTGTTCTGCAAATGTGCTATGACTGAGCAGCCCAGTGTTCTGTGGGAATCCTAACAGTGGAAGCAGGGGCTCTCTCGGACTCTTGCCTGCTTGTGTGACACTTTCCCTCCTATTAGGTTGCCTCTCCCATCTTTGCTGTGATGGTATGTGCTTTTGTCTTCTTGTAGCTTGTTATGCAGTGTTTGGTTGATGTCCCTGGGAGGCCCACTGTGTTCTGAGGGGAGGCCTGGTCTCTTCTGTGGAGGTGGGGTTGAGGGGAAGAGAGACTGGGGAAGGGGAGGAAGGAGAAACTAAAGTTGTAAAATGAGAATATATGTGTGTGTGTGTGTGTGTGTGTGTGTGTGTGTGTGTGTGTGTGAAAAAAATCACATTCACATCATGGAAGGCCAATAATAAAAGCATCCAACTATATCTAGGTTTTAATTTTCTTTTGTTCTGATTACATATTCCACACAGGGATGTTGGTAGATATGACATATGCTTGTACTTAAAATGGTTATTTTTAATACAGTTATACTTTTACAAATAGACTATTAATAGTTAAGAGGGAAAGATCAGTCAAAGTGTTTCTTCTTCCTCTTAAAGGACTGACTCCCACAGTGGAGGGACCATCAGACCACGTAGATTCCTTTGCAAAGGATAGACAGCAAAACACGCAGCATAGTACAGTACACAATAAGCTCAGAATTCAGCCTATTGTACGATGGCAGATGCCATGTAAACCCTTTAAAATTAACTTGAAAAGAGACAACATTTGTAGAGGATTGTCTTCTGCAGCAGCAGGACTAAATTGCTAACATGCCCAGTGTTTTAATGCCCACATTAAAGAGGGTTCATTGCATGTCCATCATTTCATTGTTAATGGTGACACACGGCCAACTTCTGAGGTTCTGGGGCACGGGTCACTGGTGTAGCCAAACACATCTCCACACACTACCCTACATCCTTTCGGAAGGTAAGCATCAGTCCTTCTCTGCTGCTTTCTCCTGTTCTGTTGCTCAACACTATGAACAAAGAAAAGACACACAAAGAAATACAATCTAGCTTACTGCCAAGGGCTGCCATGAGCTAGTCTTCAGCTAAGTGCGTAACAGGCATGGTCCCTCTGTGGGCAATGAGCCACCCTACAGTGTCTTTCTCATTTAGGGCTCATATCAGACATCTTCTCATTAATCCCTCAGCAGCCCAACAAGCCGGGCATAATTATTATCAGTCCAAATACACAGATGAGGAAAATGAGGCTGAACTACCTAAGTATGATCAGATATACTGAGGTGGCTGTCCTGGATGGGCGCCCAGACCTGTTTGATGCCCACACTCATATTCTCAACTACTCACTCTAATGCTCATTGCCCACAAAGCTTCATGTTGACACAGGCAGACGGCAATCAGAAGAAAGAGGCCCCTAAGGAACTGAGAAGCAAAAAGCTAAGAAGTAGCAGGATGCTCCGAGCCATGGGACTTCTGAAGACAGAATGAGACAACGAACTCCCTGCCTGGCTCTTACTTGGCACCACTGTTCACACCCAACATGAAGCTTCCAAGACTGGAAAAAATGATGTCCTTGCCTGGTACGGTTGTGTAAGGGCCCATCTCTCCATTTCTGTGACCCTTCCTTTCTGAGTATATTCTTAACTTTATCCATTTTATTTCCAGTCAATGCCATCATTCCAGGAAGATTTATGAAGTCCCTACTGTGTTCCAAACTCACTTGCAGATGCTAAGTACATCACACTAAAAAGAACAAAGGATGTCATTTGTCTTGCATTCCAGTGGAGTCAGACAGTTCACACAAACAAGAAAATATTCATCTTATTCCCTCAAACGTCTGGACCCAAAAGTCACTGTCTGAAAGTTTCATGGACTCTTAGAAGGTCTGAAATCCAAAGACAAAATGCCCTGTGGCCATCTCTGTAACAGAGCTGTGAGCGAGAGTTACTTTGGGTCTGCGCCATGCATTTGTTTTTGTTTTTGTTTTTTGAAAAAAAAGGATGATCTAGTTCCCATGACTCATCAAAAGTACCCATTTCTTATTCATTCACACATCCTGAAACAGTCACCAGCTTTGATGCGATCAAATATTTCAAGATCTCATTTGTATTTCTCTTTTTTGTGTTTTTTATTTATTTTGCTTTTTACCAGTTTTCTTACTGCTCGCTAATGAAAGACAACTGATCCACAGTGTTCACCATCATTGAGGAGAAATAAGCCAACACAATCTCACAATTTCTTTTTTGTTTTTGCCTTGTGCCCCAGAATCATGTTCCACTGCGCCAGAGTCTTGTACAAGCCTGGAAATCGCTGCACGCCTTGAGATTTAGCCCATTCCTCTCTTTGTCTCCTTTGATTTGTTATGTTCTCTGAGGTTCATGTTTGTTTTCTGGATTTTTGTTTTGTTTGCTTTTTTAGATAGAGTCTCACTAAGGTGCTTAACCTGGCCTTGAAATTCACGTCAGCCCCATCAGGGACTGAACTTGCTCTTTCTACATCACCCTCTCAAGTAGCTGGGGATTACAGACCAGCAAGGCAGCAAATCTGATGGATTCATTTCTTAAGGAGGCAATCATCCTGGGATTAAAATGACAAAATAATGGTGTGTGTGTGTGTGTGTGTGTGTGTGTGTGTGTGTGTATGAGCTTTCATAAGTAAACAATACACATAAAACATGCAATGTTTCTCAGTCAAACTTGAAGGATAAAATAAAATATATAGAATAAAATATATTATTATGGGGACAACATGATTTATGTTCTTTTCTATATGATAATCATAAAAATAGTTTTCAAATGTACACAGAAAGATGAGTCTTATTATCTTTGCAACTATATCTGTTTTTAGGAAAGATTAAAGAAAACTGGGGTCCATTTCCTTCACCAAAATTGCTAAAATTCCTAAAAAATACAAGGTGAGGAACTTTGCCTGGCACTCTCCTCTCCTCTGCCCTCCCCCACCTGCTCTGACTATACAAATAAGTTCCACTGGGAAGTTTCAAAAGAAAAAAAAAAAGATGATATAATTTTTTTATTACTCAGCAAAACTGACGTTTCAAAAAATAAGAGCATATTTTTAAATATACAAAGACTGTCTCAATGATCCAGGGTGGTATAACAAAAGAAGAAATACAATGGAATAGAGTTATTATAACACTTGTTAATAATTTGGTGAAAGATTAAAGAGCTGCTTTTGAAATTTTACAAGCAATTCTTTTCAGTTAGAGTTTAAGTCTGGCCTTATAGTCAAAAATCAAAGTTGTTTTTTTTCTTTCTTTCTTTCTTTGTAGACTAAGATCAAAATCCAACTTCTCATGTTTGGAACCAATTAAGTTACATTTTGACAGTACAAGAGATGTTCTTGCTTTTTTAAAATGTAAAGGTGCTTCATTAAATGACTCTTCGGGCAGCGTTTCCTATTTTCTGTAAGTTGCGGTTGTAATGACTGAAGAGCAGCGGTAAAATGTGTCTCAGCTGAACGGTCGCCTGCTGAACAAGAAGAAAGTTACAGCTAGACCACCCCGAAGCTTCTGTTTCTAGAAATACGAACATCTCTACACTCGGTTCTTGGAAGGTTTTTGGTTAGACTCAGCACACTTAAATTTGAGAAGGAAAAATAAAAACAACAACAGCTCAACTGCCCTCAACCGGCAGCATCGGTGCAGCCCTTTCAGCGGAGTCCACCTGCGTGTCCAGGCCGGAGGAAGCCAGTTCGCTCGTGAACCCGAGCCACGCGGAGCAAGAGCACCTGCGCTTCCCGAGGCCAACCCCTCGGCCTTTGCATCCTCGGTTTCCAGGAGACCCAGCCCGTGGAGGACGGTGGAAGCCATGCTCCCATACTCCTTCCCCCATTGCGCAGTGAGGGCACTGCAGGACAAACCAAGCTCCCCTGCTTCGGGGGCTTCTGCTAACCGTTGACCTCCATTGTCATGTGAACAATTGGGGAGGCTAAGTATCATTATGACTGTCAAAACAGATCAAATATGAGCCATCTGTTTACCAAAAACAAAAACTTCACCATTCACATTCTTATGCTTTATGAAAGGGCGTTTGAAATTGTGGCAAGCCCCCATTTTGTAAGAGCAACCGGCAAAAATGCAAGCCGAGAGAATTTGTAGCTTAGAACATTTTTCAAGGAAAAAAACAGTGAAGAACAAAAGCTAATAATTTTTAAAGTAGGGGTAATTCTTTAAGCACTACAATTATCACAACTTAATTTCCCTTTTTCCTAGCTTTGGGCTAACACAATTTATGGTGGTGATATTTGGGGCTTGTGCTTCAGAAAATTTCCATGGATGCATTTAGCTTAGATGGTTTCATTCCCCATCCTCATTATTAAGTAGCATTCAATTACTGGGTGTTGCAATGCCAAAGAGCATAAAAGAGAGGCGAAATCTCGGTAAGATCTAAGGGTGAAATGGCATTTTTATATTGCTATAAAGATTACTTAACTCTAGTGCGGTCCTAATGATCATTTCTGTGACTAAAAACATCCCCTCATGATTAATTATGTAAACTCTCATCATTTCAAGCCCAACAAAGACTTTAAAACATTTTCATGCATCTGTATTCCCTGTAGCTTTTCCATTAAACCACAGACTCTAAGGATTAAAGTAACTACTTTCCATTACATTAAAATGGTATACACAAGATATTTATGTTTATACATGTGAAGGGTATTTTCTCATGGAAGGAGAGAGAGGCGTTTTCTCTTCTCTAGACATGCCAATTTCTGCTCCCCATACTTCTGTAAAAGGCATTCTTCCACACTGGACTATCCGCAGGGTCAGTTGTCCGAATTAGAAATGTTGACATATACAGCAAAACTCTCTGAGAGTAACCTCAGCGTTATCATCAAGAAAGCAGGGGTGTTAAGAGCACTCTTCAAAAACAAGGGATTGTTACGTGTGGAATACAAGACAGCAATTAGCTTTGAAGCTATGAATTAACGCTTAGTAGAATATAGAGCAAGAAGACAGTCCTGTGACTTCAAAAGCCTTCAAGTCGGACTGTAAAATGACCTCTATTCTTGAAACACTTTACATACATACCCATAGAGCTCTGATCAAAGCGTGTACAGAAAGGCATTGGCTGAGTTTATGTCTAGGTGATAGGATCCCAAACAGTTTCTTACCTCCCCCGACCCAGGAAATGTCTGTTTACTACAGTTTTTCTCTCTAATGAACATGGTTTACTGTTGCTTAAGAAAAAGACATGCAAAAAATAAACAACTGAAAATATCTTCTCTTGCTGAAAGGGATCAAAGTCTGAAATCTGAGCCATCTCTTGGATGATGTCCCATGCTTATGGAAACGCTTCTTCGCTGATGTCCAAATCGGGAGCCTCTTAGCTCAGCCAGCCCCTGGGGCAACAGCTCTCGCTGGAGTGTGATGGAAAGACACAAAGAGCTATCAGGGCCCACTCTGCTGCAGACCTCCGGTGCTGGAGCTGTGGCAGAGGCAGGAGAAAGCAGAAGGAAGGGAAGCCCTTATCGTTCTCTCTTACTCGGCTTAAGGAGGCTACAAGGCCCGGCTGGAGTCTTAAAGTCACATGCGCCCAGATGTCGTGCAGTTTGAATGTGGGGTCTTTGGGACCACGGGGCATTCAGTCTGGGTCACCAGAGGCATTTCCTCTGGCATGGTGCCTCGTGGTTTACAATTTCCTCTTCTTCCTTCCTGTGACTCCACCGGAGCCAGTCTGGAAGTCCGGGAGCCTCTATCTGCATGGAACAGAATTTAGTTTTCAGAAATTGAGGTCTGGGCACCTTCTGAACGGAGCCTGGCAGTAATCCCAAATTGCATGTTTTATTATGTGGGCTTTATTTGTGTTTCACATGAAACGAGCTGAGACACTCAAGCTCATTTCCGTTAGCAGCCAAAACCAAACGGCCACATTGTCCCTAGGTAGATGGTCAGCACGTTACAGACAAGGCCTTCCAACGCCTGAGTTTGCTGGGAACGGAGGACAAGCGGCCTCGGTCACTGTTTTCAGCAGAGAGTAATTTTATTCCTCCAGCGCATGGCTGCCTTCACCAACAGAAAAGGTTCTTACGTCGGATTTTTGCGATCTTTCTATAAGGTCACGTTGTGGTTGAATCTAAAAATCACTTTGGAATGTCATTCAAAATGAAGAAAGCGAAAGGTGTGAGCCCTGGCTGCTAATGTTTCATCAGTAAAGACACGGAGCCTGCTTATCCCATAGAAACAAAACTGCCGTTGCCGGCTGCGGGGAGCAGTGTCTGGTGAGGATTTCCGCTTTTAATCAGTTATAAGGTACAGTGACAGTCACTGCAACCAGCCACACCCTATGGGGGAAATGTGAATAAACAGTAGTAACTTCTGCCAGAATTCAGCACAGGATTAATAGCATGCCACAGCGCATTGGGGCCCTTCCACCCTACCGAGACCCCAGATGAAAAATTAATTAAGCTCATACATTTAAAACTAAATGCATTTCACTCCAAATTACTGTCCCCAAAAAGTTCAGCAACAACATGAAATGCCAAAATTGTAAACTCGCATCATATGTATTCAGACTCTGGTTTAGAGAGAGAGAGAGAGAGAGAGAGAGAGAGAGAGAGAGAGAGAGAGAAGGAGCGAGGGAGCAAGCCAGTCTTGATTGACTCAAGATCCCCATCTAGTGGCGGTATATTGCATAAACGGCTATTTGTGTTTCTGAAGCATTTGTGACTCAAACACCTAAGACATATGTAGCTCATTGTTCAAAAATGAGACTCTTTCTGCCATCTTTCCCTTTAAAACGGAATTGTAATATCCACGCCTAAAAACAGGAATCAAAAATACAAGAGCTAAAGTATTTCCAGGAGTCATTCAGCCCTGACTTACACAATTACCTTGACTCACCAAGAAACTCAGCTCCTCTATCTTCCACGAGCTGTTTCCCGCGCCCACTGTTTGTTGCTTAACTCTCGTGGGTTAAGCAAAGAGGATGGGAACGTGAGATGACTGTATCTTTAAAATGTGTTTATTTCTGTGTGCTCACTCACATGCCCACGTCACCACACTCCATACATGTGTGAGTCACAGGACAATTTTCTGGGCAGGGGCATTTTTGTTTCCTTCTAGAAGGCTCTTTTTCCGCTGCTCATGCCGAGGCCGCAGCGTTGGAATCACTGGGCTCCCATTGCCTTTGGCTCTACACACGTTCCAGAGACTGAGCTCGGGTCATCAGGCTTGCGCTGCTACTTATTTTAGCTCCTGACCATCAACGGCCTGTCAATCACCTGAGCAGACAAAGCTGCAGACAGCAGTACACCTAACAGCAGACAGGCACTATAGATCAACAACGTCTTGGTGTCTCTACGGGTCAGCAAAGGAGTCGCAGTCCAGGGAGTGGTTGCTGCAAAGGGAGCTCAGACTTCTGCAGAAAGATCCAAAGTGCAGACAACTCCATTTAAATGAAGCTTGAAAACAAAGTCGCAACAGAAGCCAAAGCAGCTATCCTCTGGGGTAAGGGACAGGGTCGGTGTTGATAAAAAGATTATCCTAAGGTTCCGTAATGTTCTATGCCTTAATCCAGGTGATAACTACATATGTGTGCCTTGCATGCATAGTACACACAGTGATCATACATAGTTGACGAGAAGTTCAGACTCTCCATAACTTTTGTACTTCCCTAACACTGAGAGAACAAATGTTGTAGTAACTGCCATACAGATCTCTACGGAGCCTCAGAAACCCAGGAAACTGAGCATCTATAAAACCTAAGCAGTGAGAGTCTGGGTCCCAGCATTTCTGGAACTGGACTGAATGCCTTGAAGGCGCCTCCCCTAGTCCAGGCTTCAAATGAGCAAAAGGAATTTCTTTCTTTACGGGGAAAGTCCCATTACTCTCTGGAGGAGTGCCACCTTCCATTGTCACCGTTGAGGTCAAAGGGTAAAACAAGACAAGTAGAAAATGAATGTATGACACTGGCACCAGGAGTCATGCCTGTCTCCCCATAGAGTTGACATTTTTCTGTCAAGAACCTCATGGAATGTTAGCACTGAAGGGAACCTGCCTGCTTCCAGCTTCATCTCCATGCCTTCAGGAGGAGCCTGAGAGAGAGTGTGAGGAGTCTAAAATCACATGACTATCTAGTAACCCAGCTAAGTCCCTCAGTCCTGCTGACTCCTACTCTTAGAAGACTGAGAGCTTTCCAAATCCTACACAACTTCCAGAGAGTTTGTGTTTAGTTCCTGAGTAGTTTTCCTTTTTTCTTTCTTTCCTTCATTCCAGTCATTCATGTTTCTGGTCCTCCACTTCTTCTAGCTGCTATACTTTACTTCCTGTTGTATTTTTGTTTTGCCTTCTTTCTTTTTATTATTATTACTATTGTTATTGCTGATATTATTATTATTTACCTTTCCCCATAGAATACTCAGCTACAGCCAAGGTTTTCTCCCGGGTTTGCTTACCAAGCTTCACATAGATTTGTGTGGTTCAACCACTGTCCTGAAGATTTTAGTAGATCAATTCTGACTCAGGCTCTGCCCTCCCTCCTACCTGAGAAGAAAGGGAGCCAAGCAGAAACAGCCACACTCAGGATTTCATCTCAACAGCTTCCCCCAGAGTTGTTTTTTGTTTGTTTGTTTGTTTGTTTGTTTTGTTTTGTTTTTTGAAGAGGAAAGGGCTTATTTTTGCCTACACTTCCATATTGTTGTTCATCATCAAATGAAGTCAGGACAGGAACTCAAATAGGACAGGAACCTGGAGGCAGGAGCTGATGGGGAAGCCATGGAGGGGTGCTGCCTACTGGGTTGCTCCACATGGCCTACTCATCCTACTTTTTTAAAGATCTCAGGGCTGCCAGCACAGGAATGACCCCACCCACAATGGTCTGGGCCCGCCCCCATAAATCACTAATTAAGAAAAATACCTTGCAAGCTTGCCTACAACCAAATCTTATGGAAGCACTTTCTTCTTTTTATAATAAGTTTTATTTTTTATATTAATCACAGGTTATTTACTTTGTATTCCAGCTGTAGCCCCCTTCCTTATTTCCTCCCAATCCCACCATCCCTCCCTCATCTCCTCCCTGCCCCTTTCCAAGTCCACTGATAGGGGAGGACCTCCTCCCCTTCCATCTGACCCTAGCCTATCAGGTCTCTTCAGGACTGGCTGCAATGTCCTCTTCTGTGGCCTAGAAAGTCTGCTCCTCCCTTGGGTGGTGGGGAGGTCAAAGAGCCAGACATTGAGTTCATGTCAGAAATAGTCCCTGTTCCCCTTACTAAAGAACCTGCTTGGATACTGAGCTACCAAAATGATCCTGTACAATAACAGATCATCTGGAGGTATCTCCATCCCTGATCTCAAGCTGTACTACAGAGCAATAGTAATAAAAACTGCATGTATTGGCATAGAAACAGAATAGTGGATCAATGGAACTGAATAGAAGACCTGGAAATAAACCCACACACTCACGGAAACTTGATTTTTGATAAAAAAGCCAAAACTATTCAATGGAAAAAAGACAGCATCCTCCAGAGTTGTAAAGGTGGTCTTTCAGCTTTTTGCTAGGGCAAAGGGAAGATGCTGAGAAAAAGCACAAAGCCACTGGCCCTCCTCCATTTCAACAAGGCTACTGCCATCACCACCAAGGCCCCAGAAATGGACGTCATACCAAATCACTCTGGATCTCTAGGCCCTTGGAGAAGCACAGTCTAAATCCAAGAAGGCCTTGTTACTTCCACAAACTATCAACATCATCAGTCTGGAAGGACTTCTTTGGATCCCTCTGCCTTCTCCAAAGTAGGTAAGAGTGATGCCAAACCATAGCTCACTCCTTGCCATGCTTGGGTCCTGATCTCCACTCCTCCAGGGTCCAGCTGAATTCCAAAGCTGTTGGTCAGACAATGCAACAGCAATTCATCCCTCACAGTGTCTCCAGGGAGCAAGGTCTGTT
Organism: Psammomys obesus; assembly: GCF_907164565.1. Lineage (NCBI taxonomy): Eukaryota > Metazoa > Chordata > Mammalia > Rodentia > Muridae > Psammomys > Psammomys obesus. The sequence continues at coordinate 37,583,051 of NW_026596079.1, forward strand.
AAACTATCTTATACAAAATCTGGGTCTTAGTGGTTCTGGATGTTTGGAAAAGGAGAAATACAGTAGATGGGGGAAGCTGAGCCTATGAGAGACAGAAAGAGAGGGGGAGAACCTTACCTGTCTCTTCACCTCTCACCCTGATAAAATAGATTAAAAAGATGAAAACAATTTACGGTCATTCTAACACTACTTTCAGGGTCAACACTGACTGCAGCAAACTGTCCTCTCACTCCCACAGGCGCGCATGCTTTTCAGAGGGAGGATCATGCTTGTCAGGGAGCCCACAGGCGACGGAAGAGAAATCAGATGGGGAAATGATAAAACTGAGGGAGTCGGCGCTTAATGCCACTCCCAGGCTTGACGGTCACACTGGGCTTAGCACCCACATATAACAAAACCTGCACACTGCACACATACACACACACACACACACACACACACACACACACGAAGACTGACAGACAAATATAATAAAAAATAATTTTAAGAAAATTATCATATAACTCATTGAAGTGAAAAGACAAAGTAAAAAGCAGCTTATTGTTTTAATATTACCGTTGAGATCAAAACACCTACCATCTTTAATATTTCGTACTATGACCTCTAAAAATTTTATCAATTCATGTTTTCAGTTCATTAACACCAAATAAGTTATATCTAAACTGCTTTTAAGACTTAACGTATATTAAACACAACATATTAATAAATATGAATCTGTGAACTGTCTACAGAGATGCTCATTTGCATATAGATTGCTGATTAGTGCATAGATAGATAGAATTTATTCCTTTCACTGTTACTGTTTGCAGATTCCAATTTCTCACCACTATAAACAAAATCGTGATCAGCTTCCTTGTGCAAACACATTCCATGTTTGTCTGATTGTTTCTCTAGAATAAATTCCTAGAATTATTGATTCAAAGATAAGCAGTTTGCCAGACATGGTGGCACACACCTTTTATCCCAGCACTTGGGAGGCAGAGGCAGGTGGATCTCTGGGTTTGAGGCCAGCTGGTCTACAGAGTAAATTCCCGGATAGGCAGGGCTACGCAGAGAAACCCTGTCTCGAGAAAGAGAGAAAAAAAAATACAAGCAGTTAACATTGTGATCATGGAACCAAACTACCCTCTAGAAAAGTCTAAACAGTTTATAAACCCCTAGCTGTCCTCACCAACACTCTGTTATTCTTGTCTTGACCATTTTCTCCAAAAAGTAACTGTTTCATCGTTCCTGTGTGATCTGTGCAGTCACCACCAACCTTTCTGCCCGAATGACCTCAGCAAACTCCACAACTCTAACCATCGTAAACCTTAAACATGCCTTGCTTTTTATTAGATTTTCAGTCAGCCTACAAAGCAATGGGCATTTTTCAAACATGTGAATCATTGCACATCACTCACACCAGCTGACCTGTGCCCTTGACTCATACAGACTCCCATGAAAAGTTCTATGTGGCTTCAAAACTAACCCACCCCTGACATGTCCCAGCCTTATCGGCATCCCCAACAATGTCACTTTGGAAAAAGTTGGCTACAGATTTACAAGACTAAGAACAAGTTTCTCATATTAAAGAAGTGATTTCCAGTCTGGAAAGGGAGCTAAGCATGTGGGCCACCATCAGGCCTGGCATATCACTCTTGATATCAACAGCAAGGCTAAATGTCATATGTGAACTTGCTTTTTATTTTCTCTCCTGGTGGAGAAGAATGACTTTAATTTTCCCCCATCTTCCTGGGTCTACATTAAATGGGGGAAGGACAATTTCTGCAGCATTTCAGGCAGGGTTCCCTGAGCTTCACTGTCTTCATCCTCCCGTTCCGGCATCTGCTTAGATATCTTCCTTTCATCTAGAGTTCAGCTACTCGGTACCAAGGACCACAGCTGTAGCCTCTGAGTTCCAAAGAGCCAGACCCACTGAAGGTGTCTCTGCAAGCCCCTTCCAGAGTGATCTAGAGGAAATGCCATCAGCAAATTCTGAGCTTTGGAGACAGATGTAGGTCTTTATAGGCACAGGCATCAGAACTCTGTGCCCTATGAATAGGAAGCCTGGAAAACAAGAGACATACCCCTTCTGCAGGATTGACTACAAGGTGTGGGGCACAGCTGTGCACCCAGCTTCCTGAAATACAAACTCATCCCCAGGCTTTTATATTTTGAAGGCTGGCTTCTTGGGAATTTGCCTACATCAAACTCTCTTCTGGTTTGCATCTTCTGTGTCTGTGGGAAAATTTCACTTCCCATTTCCACCTTGCTTTCCATGTAGGTGCCTAAATGTCTTAGTTCCTCCCAGATATAGGCATTTGAAATAAACTCCAGTTGATGATTTCTGCTATTAGACCCAGCTACCAAAATTAAGGAAGAAAGGGATTACAGAAAACATTGAAGGATGCAGTTACAGGGTCGATTGGCAGAAACAAGACGCCACTGCTGTGAGAAACACAGGAAGGAGTGGGGATGTGCTGAACTCAAAAGCCAGGCCTTGCTTGCTTCCTGTGAGATTTGGTAGCATGGAAGTTTGTATCCACAAGGTGGAACAGAACCTGTAAGACAGTCAGAATCCTGGAGAGAGCGGCATTTGAAATAAACAAATGTGTACTATTGTGCAGTCGGAACCATAAAAGTTATATTGAACTTTGTTACCTATTGGGGGTCCATTGAAAGAAAGGAAGAGCATGAGACTAGTAGATAGAAGCTGGGCTACAGGTGCACGCAATCCCAGGTTTGAAGGTGAGCTCAGCGTGTTATCTTGATGTCAAGTTCAGTCCACAGAGATGATATGGGAGATAATAACAGAGATTAGGTTTGGCAAAGAGGCCAGGACCCACATGCTGAAAATCACTGTGCTAAGCAGATGATGAGGATGTTAGGCTAGGTTGCCTAACAACCTCTGATGTCATCACCTGCTGTCACCGGGTGCAAGCCAGGTGCGCTCCAGATATAAAGGACTTTCATTGCTCTCTCTCTCTCTGACTATCTTTCCTGGAGTACTCCATCCATCCCCCTTTATATCTTGAGCACATCTGGCTCACACCTGGTGGTGGCAGGTGATGGCATCAGAGGTTGCTAGGCAACCTAGCCTAACATTTCTCCCTTTTTCTTTAATTAAAAACAGCAAATTTAGGATAGGGTGGAGAGAGAGATAGCAAGAGCACAAAAATCCCGGGTTACATGGTGAGGAGGAAGGGAAATCCCTGCCCTGGAAAGTTCAGGGTAGAGTGGGGTTTGCCAGCCATGCCCAGCAGCAGGTAGAGACCTGACAATGATGATGACAATACTGACAGTAATAGTGATAACAGTGTGGTGGAAATGATAGAATGCTGCTCATAAACTGAAATTCATGAGTTATATGAGAGAAGATATACATATATGTGTATATATATACGTATTTACATGTATATCCGTATGAATATGCACATATTGGCTCCTGTCTAGAGGGGAAGCTTCTAAGACAGAGGTCGCTAAGGTCCACTTTGCCTTATGTTCTCTAACTACAGCATGGGTAAGAACGGAAACTGGAATCTGTAGCTACTACCACCCAGTTGGGTCGTTTATTTTGTTTTCTTTAGTTTTGCCTTGCTTTGCTTTTTGAAACAGGGTTTCTCTGTGTAGCCTTGGCTGTCCTAGAACTCACTCTGCAGACCATGCTGGCCTCCAATTCATAGATATCCACCTACCTCTCCCTTCCAAATGCACCACCACTGCTGGGCTCCGGTTCGCTCTTTTTCCAGTAGCTCTCAATGTTTCTGAGGCTGTGACTTTTTAATCCAGTTCCTCGTATTGTAACCAACCTCAACCATAAAATTATTTTCAGTGCTGCTTCATAACTGTGATTTTGCTACTTTTATGAATTGTAATATAAATGTTTTTGGAAATAGAGGTCTGACAAAGTGGCCACAGCCCACAGGTTGAGAACCACTGCATTGAGCAGATGATGAGGATGATGATGATGATGACTAATAATAATTATGGTGATAACAGCACATAGCCACAGTGGCAGTAATATAACGTGTGCTGAACAGGTGTTCTTGTGCTATGTCCAGCCGTCCTTGGTATCCATGGAGACTGATTCCAGGACGCCCTGGGAAGGCCAACATTCTCTGACGCTCAAGTTTCTCAGGAAAGAACAGCACACTTTAGCTCAGAATCCCAGGGCACAGCAGGAAGTCAAGGTGGCAGAACTCACCACATCCCAGAAGCAGACAGACTCCCGAAGGCTTGTCCTCAGACCCTCACACACGTGCCACAGCACATGCATGCCCACTCCACATCATACTCACATACATACACACAGTGATAATAGGTGAGAGCGAGTAAACACCGTAGCCTGGTGACATAAACCAGAGAAACGTACTTTTTCTAACTCAGAGTCTGAGAATACCCAAATCAAGCACATTGAGAGTCTAGTAAGGGCTTGTTCTGTATGATGGAAGAGGATGACTAGCACTCTAGAGTCGCTCATTGGTGCTGTGGGTGGCTTTGTATGGAAGGTGCTCTCTCCCAAAGGTCCTCCCTTCTCATAATATGCCATATGTGATTCGGTGTCAGTATCTGAATTCTGAAGGAGCACAAACATTAAGACCATTTCACAAACCACAAGACTGGAGTAGCAGGAAAAAGACTATATACACACATGCACATACACACACAAACATACATGCACACAAATTGATTCAGTTAGTAAGGTGTTGTACCAGATGAGAAGTTGGTAAACACTGACTAGACTCTATAGAGATTTCAAGAAACAATAACAAAGGTTCGTAGAGATTCTCTTGGTAGTGGTAGGTAGAGATTTAAATGTTTTATTTTATTGAACTGTGGTGCAATTGGTAAAATTCGACAGAGAAAGAATTTGTACAACATCTTAAACATGCAGTGTTTTTCAGGAATGGGGCCAAGTGGACAAATACTAGCAATGAAGACGGCCATCTAAAATGGCCAGCCACGAGAGGCAGCGCATCACATTCAATCACAGAGAACACAGTGCATTTCTTACACTTTTGACAGTTGTCCAAAAGACACCTGGCCAAGTAGACAAGGCATAATAAAAGAACACACAGGAGCAAGACCACACGCAGTGTGAGGTTGCTACAGTAAATTGAATTGCAATACAAAAGATCGGTGAGCCAGTTAAACAGTACGAGTGGGGGGTAATGTGCATTGCTAAGCTCGCATGTGTTCACACTTGCCACATGTAAGAATTTTATGGCCAGCCATCTTGACACTTGTCACTGCGCTTTGAGGTAGTGCTATGTTATTACTGAGGAAATTTTTTCTGTTCTCTTAGCACTCACCATTGCTGTCGGAGTTCATACCTTTCTCTATCAAGTGTCAGATTTTTCTCTGCCTCTGGATGTTTTCTGGCTACAGGTGAACAGGGTTTTCATATCCTAGAGCAGCCTTTGATCAATTCAAAAAGTTGAAGAAATGCAAAGATAAACAGATATCCAGGCTTAATTAAACCTTGAATGGAACAAAGCTCGGACATATTTTTCACTTACCTGGTTGAGAACTCTCCAGTAGATGAAACCACAGTTCCTCCCAGTGATGGTCTGCCCATTCATTAGCAATCCTGTGCTGGCTTCCTTTTTCTCCATATCTTATTTTCCACTGTTTTTCTGCTGATTCAAATGTCTATGTTCCCTCAAAATGCATGTATTAAAATTCTGCAGTCAACAGGCTTAGCAGAGTATCCTTCATAGTGTCAGGGGTTGGCACTACCCGATAGGGTGGGTCTTTGGTTGGGGCAGGCATTGGTTGGGCATTTCCTCAGTCTCACTCTATCTGCTCTCTCTTTATCCCTGCACATTGCATAGGCAGGGTAAATTTTGCTTCAAAGTTTTTGTGGGTGTATTGGTGTTCCCCGCCCTTTACAAGAAGACTAGTCTAGTTAGGGGGTGTCCTCTTCAGTCTCTATGGTCTCTGCTACTAGGAGTCTCTGCTTGAGTATGCCTCATCTCCTCCCAGGAGCCTACCCTGACTTAGGTCTCCAGCTTGTCACAGAGATGTCCCCACTTTCAGTTTCTCTTTTCTCTACAGGCTTCTGTCCTCTTGTCCTTACTCTCCTCAGGTCTGATCTCCAACCACTTAACTCTCTGTGCCCCCTCTCCTACCTTGTTCCCTCTCTTCAGACATTATCTCCCATTCCAAGTGAGATTTAAGCATCCTCCCTTGGGTCCTCCTTATTACTTATGCATTTGGGTCTGTGTCTCCTTGTCCTCTGAGAAACTATATCCAGCAGTGCCCCAAAACAGATGCTAATACTCACAGCTAAACATTGGTCGATGCTAGGGACACTTGGGGAATAGTGGAAAGAAAAAGAAAAGGATCCAGAAGTAACAGAAGCGTCACAAAAAAAAAAAACAAAAACAAAAAAACAAACAAAAAAAAAAAAAAAACAGAGCCAACTAACCAGGGCCCAGAGGAATCTATAACTGAAGCATCAACCAAGACCATACATGAACTGGACCTAGGCCCCCTACAAAGATGTAGCAGATGGGCATCTTAGGCTTTGAGTGGGTCCTCTAGTAAGGGAAGTGGGGACTGCATCACACATGGACTCACTTGCCAGCTTTTGGATCACTTACCCCTGGCAGGACTGCCTTGACGAGCCATAGAGGAAAAGGACACTTTAAGTCCTTATGTAACTTGATGAGCTGGTGTGGATGGGAAAGGAAGCTCTCATTTTCTGAGAAAAAAGGGGAGGGGAAAAGACTAAGATAGGATGGGAAATAAATTTGAATACACAAAAAAAATCTGCAGTCAAATGTGGTATCATTTGTTGATGGGACCTTTGAGAATCAAGTAAGTTATGTATGTCTGTGGAGCCTTCATAAGTGAAATAAGTGCCTTGATAAAGCAAACACAAACCCAGAATCTCACTCAGAGGGGAAAATAGAATATACAGTAGAAACAGTTGAAAAGAGGGAACAAGGTAGGAAAGGGAGCAAAGATAAAAAATGAGGATGGAGATCAGACCTGGGGAGAGTGGGGGCAGGAGGACGGAGGGTCTGAAGAGAGTGTCTGTGGGTGGGGGCATCTCTGTGACAAGCTGGAGACCTACAACAGGGTAGGCTTCCGGGAGGATATGGGGGTGAGTCTATCTAAAACTCATAGTAACAGGAATCATGGAGACTATAAAGAGGACACCCTCTAACTAGACAGGACTAATAGAGAGGAGAACACCAACCCACCCACAAAAAACTTAAACCCCAAATCCATCCTGCCTATAAGATGTGTAGGGACAAAGATAGAGCAGAGATTGAGGGACTGTCCAAACAATGCCCAACCTGAGACTCAACCCATGGGAGACAACCAACCCCTGACACTATTAACAATATTCTGCTATGCTTGCAGATGGGAGCCTAGCATAGCTGTCCTCTGAGAGGATCCATCCAGCAGTGGATCAAAATAGATGCTGAGACTCACAGCCAAATATTGGGCAAAGTGTAAGGAGTATTGTGGAAAAGTGGGGAGAAGGATGGAAGGACCTGGAGGTGACAGGAGCTTCACAAGAAGACCAACAGAGCCCAGAGTGCCCAGAGGGACTTGCGGAGACTAAAACACCAATCAAGGAGTACACATGGACTGGACCTAGACCTCCTACACAGATGTAGCCAATGGCCAGCTAGATCTTCATGTGGATTTCCTAATGAGGGGAGCAGAGGCTGTCTCTGACATGGACTGTGTTGCCTCCTTTTTGATGGCTTCCTCCTGACACGACTGCCTCACCAAACCACAGGGGAAGAGGATGTGCCCAATCTTGATGCAACTTGATGTGTTGGGGTGGGCTTGTGGGGGTGTTCCCTTCTTCTGACAAGTAGAGGAGAGGAGAGGGGAAAGAGGGAGGGTACAACCAGGAGGAGAGGAGGGAGGGGACTATAATTGGAATATAAAGTTAATTAATTAAGAAAAGCAGCCCCAAGTCCCTTCTAGACAGTAAATGCACAGTGCAAGGTACTATCGATGAGTTAAAAGGCTATCCTTCCCCAGGCAGCCACCAGCTTATAGCATTCTGTGATAGCAGACTGGGCAGATCAAGACCAAGACTCCTTCATATCTTTGTCTGGGACCTGCTTTGAAAAGTATCCACTCAAGACACCACTTAAAAGAAGAGTCGTTGATACTTCATCACTAACTAGCTTAGCCAAATCACATGACTATTCAGTGAATACTGTCAGCTCTCATAAGCTACTCCACTCAGTCACCGTACTATCCCAAACTCAGGCCTTGTGCTCTGGTGGGACTTGAGATGCTTTAGGCGTACACAGATGGATTCTTTTGTTTTTAGATTAAAGCGAGTTAGAAACATAATGTAATACATAGTCCTGTAGCATGCACTAGTGTTTTATCTACCGCTGAGAAAGAAAAGCAAGATTACCACTGGGACACAATGTTTTCTCAACTTAACGTTCTTACCCTATTTTTACCCTATTCTTAGGCTTCCTTAAACATATAAGCTAAGCTTATGTAATAAGAAACAAGAATAAGAAATTTAACTGAACAAAATATTTTTTTTAATTCCATTGTAATTAAGGATCCAATTCTTCTGAACATTTTTAAAACTCAAGGTGAGCTTATCCTGGGAGGCTGTCTTCTGAGCGCTTCGATGATGCTGTTCCTCCTCAAGGTCTTTCCCTCCTGTCGTCGATGTTCATCCACTCTATGGACACCGTTCCTTAAGGTTTTCTCTGGTACTTTCTTCCTCTAACCAGAAGGTGTCAGGCAATGACAACTGTGTTGCTTAAAGAACCTGAGGAGAACGGGAGTCCACTGTGAGATCTTCCCTGCCGGGGTAGAGACATGTGTGTCTTAGATCTAAGGGAGAAAGCATAGAAATAATAAAACAAATCTGTGACACATGAAAGTCACAGCACAAATTGTATATAAACTTTGAAGTATGGGCTGATTTAGGGAATTTTTAACTTAAAAATATGACAAATATGAAACATCCCATGTTCATTGCTACTGTATTCATTATATCCAAAAATTGGAAACAGACTAGATGCTCGCTAACTGGTGAATGGAAAATGAAATGTGATACATTTACACATTAGAATATTATTCACCTATTAAGAAAAACAAAATTATGAAAATTTCAGGTAAATAATGGAGCTAGAAACAATAATGCTGAAGGATATAACCCAACCTAGAAAGATAGATACTGTATATTTTCTCTTATATGTGGATGATGGTTTTTAAGGTTTAGAAATGTGAGTCTCCTTAGAATATCCACAAAGGCTGGGCAGCTAGTGAGGGACCAGGAGGGAAAGGAGGTTCTTCCAAGGAGGGGGAAATAGAATATAGTGATATAAAGAGATAAAGAGGAAATTAGACCAGGAATTAAGTTGAGTGAGGATGGGAGGGGGAGGGGAAGGGAGAGAGAAACACAGGAGTATAACTGACACTGCAGACCTTTTAAAAAGCTGGGTGGAAACCTGCTACTGCAGACACTTCATAAAATATTACACATAGAAAGGGAGTTTAAATGAAATCACCGTATAACGGGGGAGAAAACATCACACCTAGACACCATATACTACCAAATAAAACTGCCAATACCAGAAACAGGCTATATATTTTTGAGTTGTTGGCCAGCTAGGTCCTATAGATTGCCCCATTAAAACATTACAAACTATTGACAGTGCTATCGGTTCCTCTCCACAGCTGGATTGTAGGCTCTATTGAAGACACCACATACTTCAGTGAACACAATTGGGCATGCATATGGTTAAAATCAGATGCATTATGGGAAGGGTAATGTGCAACTGAGAAAACAGTAAGTAACAAAAATCTATCCACCAAACTACAGAACATTCCAAATTGTTCCCCTTTGTAACAAAACTATCCTTCCTTTGTACCCCATGAAAGTAGCCCGAGACCATAGCCTGGGGCCCTTGAATTCTTCTGTTTATGTGGTCTGCTGTCACTCTTGACAGTATGCTTTATTCTGATGTGTAAAAGTTTGCTTTTGAATAGTTTCCTTGCTGCTTTCCAATGAGTTTGTGCCTTCCTTTATTACAATGCATTGAACAAGAGACAAATAACTGTGTTGATGAGATGGCTCAGCACTCAGCACAAGGTAAAGGCACTTGTGAGCACCGAATTCAATCCCCAGAACACAAATGTGGTGTGTGTGTGTGTGTGTGTATGTGTGTGTATGTGTGTGTATGTGTGTGTGTGTGTGACTAAAACTGAGAGAGATGGAGACAAAGACAGAGAGAGAGAGAGAGAGAGAGAGAGAGAGAGAGAGAGAGACTAGGAGCCTGGAGACAACAGGCCCAGATCGCTCACTCCTACTCCCACCAGAAACCCACTGACCACTGGTAGCAGTTGTACCTACCAGATAAAAACAGCTTTAAATTCCTGTAAAAGAAGGAGTGAAATTTGGAGGTGGAGTTCATGAGCGTACCTCCCAAATAACTGAATCACAATAATTCAATATATTGCCCTGTTAGATCATATCATAGGTGAAATGAGGCTTTATGTTTTTAAATGAGGAAAAAGAGAAAGCAGCATTAGGCTCTCCTGCCTTTCAGTGGAACGTGTTCATGTCCTTGCAGGCTTCTTACTAGTAATTGTTAAGATGAAATTTCACCACATTGTACTCAACAGCAAAGCATAAGGCCTTGTACTTTCATATGGCAGATGTTTCCATGACAGAAGGACTCACTCAGACTCATAAATAGTTACACTCATTATCCTTAATAGTTAAACTCACACAGAACCCCAATTAAGGAATTCTCCCACAGTGGCCCCCTTAAGACATTAACTCAAGTTCAGAAACTATAACCGACATATGTTCAAGTTGAAATCTGAATAGAGCAACCACTAAAATACATGATTGTTAAAAATCTTCTGCAAAGCTGGAAGGAGGTAAGAAACTGTGAAAGAAAACGATTCAGACAATGTGTGAATGTTCCATCTGCCAGAGATGCTAAGGTCTACTACCTAGAGCTAATTAAATGGAACTGGAGGAGAGAAAAGGAGAGGGCGGCAGTGATGTGGCTTCCTCCTTTCTTAGGTAGGTCAAATGCTGTGGATGTCTCACGGCTCCAGGATAAAAGAGAAGTTGTATAGTTCTTCTCCCAGATCCTCATGAGAGAAAGTGCAAGCCACAGAACCATTTCACTGTAAAACTGAAAATTTGTCTTACATCCAAACTGCAAAAGCTTAAAGTGGTCTCTCTCTCTGAAACTGGGTCCCAGCTCTTGCATCCTCGATGGCCGGTCATGGTGCTTTTATTCCCCCCTATCTAATCTAATCAATCATCCAAGTATTCAAGTGAATAACTAAGTTAAAAGACAGCACAGGGTAAGACAGATGAAAACCTTTTGTCTCTCAATACGGCACAGGTAAAGCCATGCCTGGGTCCTCTCAGGGGATGCTAGTCCCGGAAGACAGAAAGGTATGCCCACACCCTCTCTGAGAGAGAAGACTCTGGAGAGAAATTCTGGGGTGCTCGTTTGTCATCTGACATTAACCTGTGCATCTTGACATACAGGCACCCACATTTTTCTGTGCAGACACATCTTCCTCAGTCTCAGTCCATGTGGCTCCAGACACACAGCTTTACTCCGGTTCCTCAGGACTACTCTTTACCTTGCCCCCTCGAAGCAGGCTCACGCCTCTGTCACCTGCCTTCTGAGCTCCCTTTTCCGGAGGGTGCACTTAAGCAAACAGCTGCCTCCTGCACAGTCCTTCACACCCACGCACAGCACACACTCAAGCACGTGCACGCACTGGCACCCCTGCACACCCATCGCATGCATGCGCACACCACCCTGGGGACCACCCCAATGACGAGGTTATAAAACGCCGTTCTCTTCCTCCTCAAAGTGAAGCCAACCCCGTGGCACAATTCTATGGTCCAAGTGGGATCAGAGTGTAACTGATCTCCTGCTGAGATGGCACCTTTGTTTGCTTTCTATGACTGGTGCTGTTTCTCTCATTTTCCAGCATCCTCGTTCCCACTCCTGAAAAACTCCGACTAAGGTATAAGCACCCCCACCTGCCTCTCCTTCGCTCTCTTGAAGAGGAGCCATAAGCTACACTGAAAGTGAGACCCACCCCGAGACTTCTCAGTTAGGTAAGCTATGGAATTATCTTTTTGCTTAAAATAATTTGAATCACACTTTGAGTTGTTTACAAACTGGAAGATCCTTAGAAAAAAATCGAACTTCCTGGTGTATGTGCTCTTTGTTCGATAAATGTTTATGAAGCAGCTACTCTGTTTCAACTACGTTAGGGTCTGTAGACAGGGCAGAATAGTCATAGCCGCTGACCCTACGGCTACTTACACCTCACCCTTTAAGTAGACAGCAAAGCAGTTCCAAATAGTGCACCTTAATGAAAATGGAGAACACCAAAGAGAAACAAATAACATCATGAGTACATGGCAGAGGATAGGCACCCCTGCCAGGAAGATTTCCTGGAGGTGACAGTGTTCTCCCTAAAACAGGAAACAGAGTCATAGAAGAAAAGTTTATTCTGGCTAGAGGAATCTATAAACAGGGTGAGCAAAGGAAAGTGAAACTGTGGTGTGTGCAAGAGCCCAGGAATATTAGTTTGACCTGAATACAGGCACTTCCTTGTGCCTGAGGAAGTGTTCCACATATGCCATTCTCTAGCTGTGCACTGGAAGCTTGATGGAAGTGAGCATTCAGCTCCAGAAACAATCCTCTAGATAGCAGAAATACAACCCATAGCAGCATTCTCTGACCCCATTTTAGAAGTTCTCAGAAGGACACTCCGTGCACGCTCACATGATCTCCAGGAACTCACACCTAACGGTGCATCATAAGCAATAGCTCCACCCCAAGCCTTGTGTCCTTTCTTGTTCTGCCTCACTCTTCTGGCCCCCTCTCACTATCCCGTAAGACCTCCTCCCTAAGCCACTTCTTACCTTATCAAGGCTTCAGAGCACTTTCTGGATGTGGGGATGAAAGAAAATGCAGTCAAGAGATGGAAAAGAAACAAACAGTTATACAGAGACTCTTGGTTTTTTGTTTGTTTGTTTGTTTGGTTGGTTGGTTGGTTGGTTGGTTGGTTGGTTGGTTGGTTGGTTGGTTTTTGCTTTGTACCCTTGAGAATAGTCACCAGGAGGCCAGACTCTATAATCTCTTTTATTCACTTACTCAAAAGAATGGGCTTTTATCTATATGCCGAGTTAGAACAGCCACTAATTCAGTTGTGCAGGGTCTACTGTAGTGTAATAGGAGCAATACAAATAAGTATGCGAACAGAAACAGTCCTTGAGCTGCATTTAAAGAGAGCAGCTACAGCCAGCAGGGAAGCCTAAACAGTGAGAGCACAGGACAGCATGTGAGGCTGTAGGGTGAAAAGGTTTTCTGCCTGCCACCTTACATGCAGCAGACAGAGCCTGTGAGCTAGACCAGTAACATGAAGGACCCGCAACAGGAGAAGAGGACTTAATTACAAATGCATGCTCAGGGATCCAAAAGTGATTCAACTAAGCAGTTAGAATTGGGGTAGAGGTCAAAGTGTGATTCCGCACACCTGTAATCCATGCACTTGGGAGGTTGAGGTAAGATCTGATCATGCTAAAGAAGATAATCAAGAAAGTGGACATGGGTGAAGATGATCAATCCTCATTTAGAAAGACAAATGGGATGTGCATTGAATATATGACAGGAGTCTACCGCAAAAGGCATCTGAAAGACTATACCTAGCAATGTTTCAAAGCAGACACTAAGACTCATAACCAAACCTTGGCAGAGTGCAGGGAATCATATGAAAGAAGGGGAGTTAGTATGATATGGAAAGGATAGGAGCTCTACAAGTACCAAATATATCTGGGCACAGGGTCTTTTCTGAGACTGACACTCAACCAAGGACCATCTATGGATATAACCTAGAACTTCTGCTCGGATGTGGCCCGTGGTAGCTCAGTAACCAAATAGTTTTCCAAAGTAAGGGGAACAAGGACTATTTCTAACAGGATCTCAAGGGCAGGCTCTTTGACCTCCCCCCCTCCCCCAGGGGAGGAGCAGTCCTGTTAGGCCACAGAGGAGGACTTTGCAGCCAGCCTTGAAGATACCTGATAAAACAGGGTCAAATGAAAGGGGAGGATGTCCTCCCCTATCAGTAGACTTGGAAAGGGGCAGGGAGGAGACCAGGGAGGGAGTTGGGGAGGGGGAGGAAATGAGGGAGCGGGATACAGCTGGGACACAGAGTTAACAAATTGTAACTAAAAAGAAAAATTAAAATTAAAAAAAAAAAAAGATCTGATCATGGCTTCAAAGTCAGATTTGGCTATATAGTAAGGCCTTTTCAAAAGAAAGAGAGAGAAAGGAAGGAGGGAGGGAGGGAAGGAAGGAAGGAAGGAAGAAAGAAAGAGAAGACTGTTTCTGAAAATGCTCTCGTAAGTGGAAGGAAAGCAGGGTCAGCATGTTAAGCTAAGTGAGACAGACTCAGAAAGGCAAATATCTATCTCATGTTTTCTCCTCTGTACATCCTCATATTCTAGATACTTAAGTAAAACCGTCCACGCTGGGCGAACAAAAGGGAGACTGGAAGAAGGAATGAGGCTAGCAGAAAAGAGAAGAAAATGGCAGGGTGAATACAACCAAAGTACATGATACACTGAAAGAAATTATCATTATGAACTCATCTTTATGTACCACAAATATACACTGTGGTGATTTGAATAAAATGCTCCCCATAGGCCCTAGGGAATTGCACTCTTAGGCGGCATTGCCTTGCTGGAGTTGGTGTTACATTGTTGGAGGAAGTGTGTCACTGTGGGCAGGCTTTGAGGTCTCAGATGCTCAAGGCACACCCAGTGTGGCAGTCTCTCCCTGCTGCCTGCCCATCAGTGCAGCACTCTCAGCTACCCCCACCACCATGTCTGCCTGCACGCCTCCACGCTTCCCGCCACAATGATAATGGGCTAAACCTATGAACTACAAGCCAGTCCCAATTAAATGATTTCCTTTATAACAGCTACCATGCTCATGCTGTCTCTTCACAGCAATTGAAACCCTAGCAAAATAAAAGGGAGAAAGAAAGAAAGAAAGAAAGAAAGAAAGAAAGAAAGAAAGAAAGAAGGAAAGAAAGAGGAGGAAATGTTGGAGTTGGAGGAGGTTGGAACATAGAGAAAGATTCATGATACACTGTTAGATTGATAGGCATTGTAAAACACATTCATAACATAATGCTCTTTAGCACTAGTGCACTGTATTAGTAACTGTTACTTGGCAAATTGTTCTGAAATTTTCTACTCTGTAAACAGAAAGCAACACCCACAGCCTCTAGTTGAAAGGACTGATGTCATACATGTGAGCCAGGCATGTGCTGAGCAGAACTTTAATTATTCACATGATACATTCCTCACTTGTGGGGAATCTGACATTCCTTCCTGAGCTCATTCTCTCCTCCCTTCCCTCTTGCTCTCTCCATCTCTCTCTTTCCTTCTCCTTGGCCTCCCTTGCTCACCTCTCTTCACTTCTCTCTCCCCAGCCCCATATTCTGGATGTTTCCAGTAGTATGTACTTGTTAGCTGGGACCATGGCTAAGTCTTCCCTTCAAAGGACAAATGCACTTGTCTATTCCACCTTCTGCCCCCTACAGAGAGTTAATGAGAGTGTGGCAACACTCAATAAATTTAGAAGGGCACCTATTAGCGGTCATATATTCACAACTATAAATTAATAGGATGAGCAACAGACTGAACAATGAGGATTCACTCAACTCATTCTATTATACCAAGTAATAATTTATCATAGACGTGTAATCACAAAATACAGTTAAGCACTCACAACAGGTCCATTCTTTTTTTTAATTCTTTATTAATTACACTTTATTTACTTTGTATCCCCCTTGTGGTTCCCTCCCTCCTCCCTTCCCAATCCCTCCCTTCCTCCACCCTCTGCATGCATGCCCTTCCCCAAGTCCACTGATAGGGGAGGTCTTTTTTTCCTTCCTTCTGATCCTAGTCAATTAGGTCTCATCAGGAGTGGCTGCATTGTCTTCTTCTGTGGCCTGGTAATGTTGCTTCCCACTCAGGGGGAGGTAATTAAAGAGCAGGCCAATCAGTTCATGTCAGAGACAGTCCCTGTTCCTATTACAATGGAACCCACTTGGATACTGAACTGCCATGGGCTACATCTGTGCAAGGGTCTTAGGTTATCTCCATGCATAGTCCTTGGTTCACCAACCCTATATCTGACAGAGGACTAATATCCAGTATATATAAAGAACTAAAGAAGTTAAACAGCAAAAAATCAAGTAATCTAATTAAAAAATGGAGTACGGAGCTAAACAGAGAATTCTCAATAGAGGAATATCGAATGGCAGAGAAACACTTAAAGAAATGCTCAACCTCATTAGCTATCAGGGAAATGCAAATCAAAACAACCCTAAGATTTCACCTGACACCCATCAGAATGGCTAAGATCAAAAACTCAAGAGACAACACAGGTCCATTCTTAATCAGTGTTTGAACTTCTTTTATTTCCCTTTGGAAGAGGAAGAGTGACTTCACTCTCAGTGACCGAGGCTTCATTCTATTGATTCTGGACTCCTAGTCAAGCAGAAGATCATGCTGGAGGGAGCACATGGCATAGTTCGCTCCTTTCACAGCAGACGAGAAACAAACTGGGAACACAGGAGGAGCGCTAAGCTAACGCAGTACCCAAGCACACAGCCCATTGACCCTCTTCTTCCAACTGTGATGCCCTGATGCTCACTGCCTCCCAACAATGCCATCAGCAGATTAATTCATTGGTTACACCAGAGTTCTTAGAATCCAGTCACTTCTGAAAATCTCATCAGCTGGCAGCTAAAGCCGACCTCTCCTAGTCAACCATAATATCCCATCATAGTCCCAAAGACTCCTCATGAAGCAAATGCATTTAGTCCACTTCCAAGAATCCCCATAGTCTTAATAGCTCCAGAACAGAAAAAAAAAGAAAAGTACAAGTTTAAAGCCTCTTCCAATACTCATGGCATATTCACAGCTTTGAACCCTTAGAAAATAAGAAATAAAAAATGCCCATGCTCGCAAATGTCATGAAGTAAACATGCCTATTCTGAGGAGGAATCCTATTAGGGAATCAGTGTTCCCTTTTGCAGGGTCTTCATCCAATTCATAAAATAATTTAAAAACAGCCTCAAGAGCAAGATTGAGGACCGTTTTATTACAATTTGAGAGAGAAGTCATAGTGCAGGCAATCTGTAAATCTAGGCATCTTTAGAAGGTGGAAGAGGAAGAAAGAAAATTGTGCTCTCTGAGCTAGAGTTCAAGAAACCTGGTGTGTTCAGTGGAGAGAGGCAAGCAGCTGTGTGGAGTGGAGGTGCTCTTCAGAGACAGTGAGAACATCCAGGGCCAAGGCAATACTATTGGCCAATACCCAAGAAGAAATGGAGAGAGAGAAAAGGGGGAAATGAGACACTGTTTAAGTTAGAGCTCAGAAAGCTAGGCAAGTCGAGCAGCGGCTGCCTGCATGGAGTCTGTAAGCATATAAGCATATTATCTCAGCAAGGTTCAATTATTCCTCCCATCATGCCACTGTATCTTCAGGTGTGTCATGCTTCCTGTAGGTGCCCTCCTGGACAGACTATCTACAGGCCCAGCTGGGTCAACTCCTAGGGAAGAGACAAGATTCCTAATCTTTGAAGTACACCAGAATGTCTTCCTCCAAGGGTCAGGGTAGAACTCAGATTCTGATTTTTTTAACCAGGAAGAAGTAGTTTTCTCTTAATAGTCTCAACAAAACCCTGATACTTCCACTTTTCATAAGGTGTTTGAAATCTTAAGGCAGGGCAAAGCTGATTGGGAGGGAAGGGTTATCCTTTAAGCCTCCAAGCCTGCTAATGCTTGTCCAGCTGTCTAACAAAGGGACTTAAGTAAAACTAAAATCCAGGAAGGAAATCATTAAATCCTGTAGTTCTATGTCTGTCATTAGGGGCACATGGTAGTATGATCTGAACTCCAAAGGGGTTGCTCAGCCCTTTGGTCTTGCTACTTGGCTCTCTTTCCTCTCAGCCTAACATGGATACTGTTTCTGGCTCTGAAATGGCCTCCAGCCACCTTTCCACTGTCCTAGTGCAGACAATGCGGCTTCTTACGCAGTGGCTCTAATCTCTATAAATGCCACAACATTCTACAAACGTGATCCTTGCTTCTTTCATGGTTAAAACGAATGTTGTTTGGATCCTTCTGCTCTGAGAACTCCCCAGTCTCATTATAAACCAAGAAGAAAGAAGAAAAGAGCCAGAAATACCCAAAGTGCTGAACCACCCAGAAACCTCCATGCCAGGTAAACTGGTCCAATATGGTTCAGCCTTATGAAAAGTCTCTGAAAAAGAGAAAGAAAAGGGAAATGTTTACAAGTTCTTTGGAAGAATAGAACATGTAATTTACATTCCCTTAATGTAATTTACATTAAGTCTTTGTTTCCGTTGGAAACCTCATGGGCGCAGCCTTTACTGACTGCATTTCTTCAGGCATTCTGAGATCCAACTGGAATTGTTCACAAAGCCCAATTTACAACACCTTTGTCATCTTCTAGCTCGCTTTCCCCAACTTTTCCAAATTCCTCTTAAGAACCACACGGTCAGTTTTAGCCACACAAACAAACAAACAAACTCATTTTTGGTACCAAGTTTCTCTGTTAGTCAGATCTTGCATTCTGTAACAAAATACCTAAGAAACAACATTGGGGGGTGGAGGAGTATGTTAGCTCGTATTCCCAGCCCATCATCCTTGGCTGTGCTGATTCCAAGGGCTGAGGCAGAACAGAATGAGGTGGGGCACGTGACAGAGGTTGCTTGCCTTATGATAAACAGAGAGGAGAGAAAATGTTCCCTTCTTTAGGAGGAAGAAAGTTCTGCTTCCTGAATATTGCTTCTACCTGACTAAATTCTGAAGAGACTCTGCTCTCCTCCAATTTAGGCCTTTCCAGACGACTAACACAACTCCCTCCTCACACTAGCACTGTATTTGTATGCATTTGTGAAGGGGTGGATGGGGAGAAACACCATTTATCATTCACACATTTGTATTTATTCAAAATAGTCATATACAGACACATAGAGGCTTCTTTTTCTCCCCTCTTGAATATGCTGTGAGATTTTCAAGTCTCAGTATTATATTCTCAAGCTACACTCTTATGACACCCAGGCACACGTGGTATACAGTAGGATGTCTGTAATGCAAATTTGTACAAGAATCTTCATCCGTGCATAATTCAGGTGTGGCCAAGATATAAGGGAAGTTTAGTTGTCTAGTTTCTACCAGTGAATTTGACTATATTTTGCATAAATGCAAATTGTAAACCAGTAGTTGGCTTTATAGAATGGAAATGAGTTCCCCTGAACTAGCTGGAGCTGGTGGAAGATAGATATGGCTTAGAAGGTGAGGACCACAAAGCAAAAGGGCACGCTCAGTTACAAGTCTGCATCAGAGACAGGGTAGTCAAGTGTTGTAGACCATATTGAAATGTTAGGGGTATACACCTTGGGTCTTTGAAGAGTTCTCTCACAAGGACAGATGCTATTTACATATTCTGATTCTTCTACTGACTTCCACAGCATGAGTCCCTGTGTTTTAAATTCTTCGCATCTCTAATTTATGTGTGTATCTTGGCTCACCATGTGAGAGGTTCAGTCTGTGGTTGCTTGGTTCTATATTCTTGGGCAGAACCTCATGGTGACAGAAATAATGAATATGTTTAAGGTAGCATTCTTCACTTCATGGTACCCATGCAGAGCAGGCACCCTGGCAGCCAGGAGGCAGCAGAGAAACTATAGGAAGGGACCAAAGCAAAATACTGCTCCAAAGAAGCAACCCCACTGATGTGCTTCCTGCAACTGGTCTGACTCAACTACATTACCAGGGCCCTGTACTCTGTTCCTGTTTTTAATTCCTCGGTAGATGAAAGCATCCATTACATCAAAGGCCTTCACGATGTAATCATCTCTCAAAATGGCCTCACACACACAACCAGAGGAGTGCTTCTTTGACCTCCTAGATACATTCATCTAAGTTGGCAAGCAGAATGAACCCCCACACTATGCGTCTGGTCTGGTATGTCCCGCACGCTGATAGCAGCGATACAAAAGCAAACAGCCTTGTAGCCTCTGCTCACAAGAGACTTAAAGTAGGGAAGAGCACTCCGTGGAGGCGCTGCAGAGGTGGCTGCTGTGTCACAGGTGCGTCAGGAGGTGGCCGAGAGGAGCGAGGCTGTGTCAAAGCTCAGTGTTCTGACCTGTGAGCATCTGGATGATTAGTAGCCTGACACTCCCTGAGCAAACGCAAGCCTGAAGCGACCACCACCCTGGCACCATGCAGGACCGGTCCAGGTGTGGGGGCAGAGGTGAGCCTGCACCCCGTCCCAGGGCATGAGAACACGAAAGCCAGCCCTGCCTCTTGTCTTCTGTGTGGTGGCACAGACAAGAGAGAGACCCCCTCCTCTCCTCCCTCATCCCACGGCAGACAAGAGAGCTGGCCCCAGGAACACGAGAGTGGGAGAATGGGCCCTGAACCTCCTCTGGGCAGCAGGGTAGAAATGGCCCTTGTTGTGAGGGTTTCTGGTAAGCTAGTCCTGAGGTCGTGAGAGCAGGGTAGCCGGCTGGCTGACCTGGTCAGACATCTCTCAGGTCCAGATCCAGGGCTTTGACTTGGCCCACCCTAACATCTAACGCATGAATGCACTGCTTGGAGTGCATGACGGAGCCAGTCCAGAACTACAGGATCTCCGAGAGGAGTTCCAGTGAGGTCCTAGTATTGATAGAGTGAGTAACTGAAGCCAGAGGCTTCGAACCTGACCAATGAGTCCTTGCAATGAACATTTGCAGTCAAGAAGTGTGGACAAAAGTGTATACTGGGGGACACAGTGGGACATACCACAGCTTCCACAACGAGATTATTTTTTTCTCTGCCGGGGGAAGATTGCAAGGGTGGAGAGCGGGTAAGAGGGGTGGGGGAGATGAGTGGGATTGGGGTGCATAATGTGAAATTGACAAAGAACCAGTAAAAAAAAAAATATTTTAATTGGGGAAGTACACTCACTGTGAGCACACAAACTCTACAGAGAAGCCTCTTGCTGGGCCCTTAACCACAGCACCTAGCCATTCCTTTTGCGCGCAATGTCTCCAGAGAACGTCCTCAGCATCCTTTTACCTGCAGTTTGCTCTGTCGAACACCAGATGGCACCATTGAAACCTTACACCAAGCAATTAACACCTTATTTAGACTACGAAGAAAATGACAGCGTGACTGAACCTCTGTCCTTCAAAACTTAAACATCCTCTTACTGTACAACATTGATATAAACTAAAGTAACAAGACATTCTTTTTAATCTGTGATAAATGTAGAAATAACGGCGAGACTGTAATAGTGAGAAAGCAGGTACTGTAGCCCGCGTTCTTTGAGTGAATTTTTACTCTCCTGAGCATGTTTTAATATTTTGGAGTCTTCTGTGCCTTTCAGAACCGGGCGGGTCTCTCAGCTTCATGCTTAAATTGGATACATAATCCAAGACACTGGTCACACACTGCTTTCCTGTCCCTGCTGCTGCCTCCTGGGTTGCTTCCTGTTGTTATCCTCTACCTGCCAATTATTCTTACTCAACCCCTAGTGTGTGAGTGTGCGTGTGTGTGCGCGTTAGTGGAAACGTAAAATGTGGAAATATCAACTCTGAAATCACAGAATTACGCCTTCTAGGAAACATTTGGCAGCACGCAGTTGTCACAGCTGAGAGAATGGGCAGGTGCTACTGACACAAGAAACAGCAGAGGCCCAGAATGGAGTTACAGCACAGCTGCAGGGGACAGGGCAGACCACCCACACAAACACACAACAGAGAAGGAATTCCCACTTAGATGTCGGTCTAGGAGGGGTGCACAGTGATAGGAGTTTTATGGAAGCAGACCTGGGTCTGTAAAGAAAATACAACTTTCCTTTATGATAGAGGCTGGACAGTGAACACCGTCAGTCAGAAGATGCGCTCAAAGACACTATTATTTTAAATATTACATATATTAAATAAGATTCGCCTTGTTTCCTTACAAACGTAAGAAGGAATCCAGACCTCACAGCTCACGTCTGTGTGTAGATCAGAACCTCGGGTTTTCATATTCGACACCAGCTGTGTCCAAAGAGAATTCTAAGAGCAGCAGGGGGAAGGGCAAGCACAGGCTTTCTTTCTAGTTTCTCTGTGACATCGTGGAGCCTTACCGGACTCTGAGTTCTTGGAAAGTGTCTATAGTTAAGTAAACGCCCTCCTAACCCTTTTGTGTCCAAAGAAAGGGCAGGCTTCAAAGGACCACCCTGCCCTCCTGCATACTCCTCATAACTAATAAAGATGTCCTCTACAGTAAGCCCCAGGGCGCCCCCTCTTTGGCTTGAGATGTCTTCATTAACGAATATGTTGCCTATTGTGGTGGAGTGAGCAAAATCAGCTCCTCGCTGGTCTTTCACTTGCCCCTCCAAACATCTACTTCTCTTTCCCCCTCATTATGTTCTATGCCACTGAACTGCTGGCTCTGAGAAGTCCATCACTCCCGTACCTCCCAGGCTTTGCAACCCTGGGGAGGAGAAAGAGGGCAGATTTCCCATCTCCCAGGCCATCCTCATGATGCTCAGGCAACTCCTTATTGCCAAACGGTTTGCAAGGAGAACGGTTCGAAGTCCAGGCATCTGGACTTTTTCCTCCCTCTCACCACTGCCCTGCTAGGGTAAGAGCCCCCACCCTGTCTGTTTCTGAAGGGGCTAGTGTGCATGGTGGTTAGGAAGAAATCCCACAGGAGAGCCTGTGAGGGACACCCATGACTGGAGGAACAGCCGACCTCCACCAAGAGGGAGGGATATAGCTGGCAGGATATATGGCAGATGAGGGGTTCTGCCTCAGTGATTCCAGGTCATCTGCTATCTTATGATGGCCCTCAGAATAGTCCTCCATCTGCGCAGGGGCCTCCTGCCTAGCTCAATGTCCTAGCTCAACTGCACCAAAGCCAAAAAATTATCCCGAATTCTGTTTCTGAAGGTGCTTCCCAAGTGTTAGGAAACCTTACCTGTCATAGGACTTTCTCTACAAATTCTGGAAAGCATAATTTGGGGGTCCAAAGACCTAAAAAGTAACCTCTGTTGTCCTGCTATTATGGGGGTGGGTCTTTATAGTTTACCGAAGTTTCTACACCTGCATGAAAGCCCTGTTCCCATCTGGTGATGTAGATTGACTTAGACAAACTAGCACCTGGCCTGGAAAGCACTGGCAGATGGGAGATTTGAGATACACACAGAAAAAGATAAGAAAAGCTTGATTCAAACTGACTGTGAGAATGGCCAGCAGCAACCGTAGCAGGAAGAGGCAAGTGGGGAGGCGAGCAGAGTCCAGCAAAGAAAAAGAGCGGTGGCTCTCGCTCGGGCTAGTGGGGGAGGGGGGTGATAGGAAGACGGGCAATTGGGTGTTAACATTCACTACAGTTGCTTTATTTCACGTTCACCAAAACACCGTAGGTATGTAAGTTACCGAATATATGATTTCCACAGTAAATTTAGTCAAAATAGTCTAGGAACAGGAGTACTTAAATTTTTATTCCAAATTCTAAGATTTTTAAGTCTACTGAGTTTAGGATAGACAAAGAAAAAACTAAAGAGGGTGTGCAGGCCTTGATGCAGTTACAGGAAGCAGGCCCACGGGAACACGGTCTATTTCCGGCTGCGAACAGACGGAGTTCTCTAAAGCTACCACCACAGTCCATATCCCCATGGAGTTTATTAAGTACAGTGCGGGTGGGGGCATGGCGGAGTAGCTAGTCCCTGGGGAGAGGTCTCCGCAGGGAGCAGGAAGACACATTCAGACTCCCGAGCAAAGCTTTGCGTTTCTCCTAAGCTCCAGCCCTGGGGGTGACGTCTGCTTTGTCAATTGTTACATGAGTCCAAGGCCCTGGGCGATCTTGACCTGACCATGCCCGCATCAAACACAAACAGACTCGGGGCTTTACGCATTCAGAGATTCCTCTGCTCCCGACAAGAGAGTTTATTTGTGCTTACAGTTCAGTTCCAGAGGGGTCAGAGTCCATCATGGCAGGTCACAAAGCAGCAAGTGACAGGCTTGACAGTGGGAACAGGAAGCTGAGAACTCGGGCGCCTACAGCCTCGAGCACAAAGCACAGACTGAAGTAGGAAGGGCTTTTTACCTCCAGAGCCATCTATCTCCCAAGACATACTCCCTCCAGCTAGGTGAGGCTTCACTGCATAAACCACTGCAAACAGCGCCACCTACTGTTAAAATAGCTGGGATTCTGGGAGCATGGTCTCTTTCAAACTACAGAAGGCAGTAAAGTACTTTATGGCACAGAATGTTTTCTATATTTGAGATAGAGCCCGCGACTCTAACTTAAGAATCATTGCTCATCATGTAGAGCAACACAGTTCCGGATCACTGACAACGGTTTCTGAACTGTTACCTACAACTGTGTGCATCTAACTGGAAAGTTAGAGCAGCTTTGTGACTTCAACCCTTTTCCTCATTCTGGCTAGTGAAGACATTTTCAAAGCCTACGTTCTGCCTCCCAGCTCTGATATCCAGCTGCACAGGCTCCATATCTCATAGCTTGCTACTGATGTCACACAGTAATGAAAAGGTTTAACAGCTTTTTTGGAATGCTTATTTTCGCGTGTCTCATTCTCAACTGTTTTTGAACAAGGAGTGTGCCTAGCATCTGTGAGACTCCTCAACAATGTCTACTCCTGAAATTTTTTATGCAGTAGAGAATTTAGTTAAACAGAGCCAAACCAAGACTGCAGAGGGTGCAACACGTTGCCTTTTAAAGTATTTGGTAAAATAAGTGTCTGAAATTCACAAGAAGTGACCTAAATCATGAGCCACACAGCCAGCACTGAAGACCATGTCTTCAGGAGATGTTTCATTTAAACAGTTGGCCTGTAAGACCTGGGGTCTCACAGCTCAGGAGTTTAAGATCACGCCCTTCCCAGAAACTCTCCCAGACCAAGACTCGTTGCAAAAGCAAGAGGTTTATTAACCATTGCGCAGTGGGGTCACCCCTGCCGGTCAGCAAAGAGTGGCACTGGGAGACAAAGGCCTTTAGGTTTTTAAAAGAAAAATTGCGGGAGATTTGAAGTTGCAGTCTTGGCAATTTAGGATTGGATGAGGAAGCTATAAAGTAAGATAATTGGTTAGTCTTAGGTGCTCAAGCTTGGCCAGTCCTGCCAAGTGTGGATGCAGCTGCAATTAAAGGTGGGGGTGGTTAGCTCATCCTTGAAGATTAGGGGCTACAGACTTTTGGCTGGAGGTCAAAAGCTACTCAGAAGAAGTCTAGGTTTGTTGCTAAGAAATGCTATCCCAAAGACCGGAGTTTTTCTTTTTGCTGAGTGAAAGTCATTGCTTGCTTGCCTTTTTTCTATCTGTCCTCACATTTTTCCATTCTCTGGAAAGGTACTAAGAGGCTTTAGCTTAACCTGAACCTAAAACTCAAAACTATAGGCTTTAGAAGACATACAGGTTACAAAGTTAGTCTAACCCTTTCAGGCCCTGTTCTACTTTGCTTTCTGTTGCTATGATAAACATCACGACATGAGGCAATTAGGTGAGCAAAGGATTTATTTGGCTTACACTTCTGGATCACAGCCCATCATGAAGGGAAGTCAGTGCCAAGCAGGACTAAGGTAGAAACAACAGTGTAATTCCGCTGATTGGCTTGTTCTCCAGCTTGCTTCTAGACAGGATTTTTAAAGATAAAGCCTTTTTTTGTTGTTGTTATTTTTGGGATTATAATTACTTTATTTCTCCCTTCCTTCCTTCCAAACCTTGCTCTCTTTCAGATTCATAGCCTCTTTTTCCATTAATTGTTGTTATATACATATATGCCTATGGAAACACATCCTGAATATTACCTGCTTAGTCTATATACTGCTACTTGTATGTAAGCCAGCTTTTTCATGCAGCCCAGAATCACATGCTCAAAGAATAGTTATGCCCACAGTTGGCTGGTTCCTCCCACATCATTCAACTATCAAGAGAATTCTCCAAGGACAATTGAGGTTTTCCCCTCCCAAGTGACTCTACATTTGTGTCAAGCTGACAAAAAAAACATCGAGCACAAATGTATGTAGGCTTAGGAAGAAAAAACTCAGACATGCAATGTATCATGGCAAAAAGAAAAGGGAAGAAAAAAAAAAAAAACAGTGGAAACATGCACCAAAGACAGTCATGCTCCACCACTTTCTCTTATGGTTTGTATCTGTGTCTCCCAAAGGCCACACACTAAATGTTCGGACCTTTGCTGGTGGCACTTCTGGGAGCTGACAGGAACTTAATGAGGCAACAGGAACTAACTGAAGAGGGAGGGTCATTGAAAGGGACACAGAAACACAATCTCTCTTTTTACTTCCTGGTCACCATGAGATGAACGAATCCTTTCTCTGCATGGCTGCCACCACAATGTCACCTCACACTGGCCAAACATTCATGGGCTGAAACCATAACCAAGGTCTCTTACCCTTGATAAGATCTCCAGGATTTTGTCTCCGTGACAAACATAAAACTCCTTTTCTTCAGATGTTTCTCTTTTGTTTCAATGAGTTCATTTTACTTACAAAGAAGGAAATGAGCCTAAAAAAAAAAATGCTTAAGTCCAGATAGGTAGAGGGGACAAATAATGGGAACAAATATTTGGTTGAAAATCTATTTAACATGCCTCAGTGGGAGAGAACAAGGCCCGATGTAGCCTTATTAAGATAAGAATGTGTTTCTTCTTTATTATCTTGTTAGCCATAGACTTGAAATTTGATAGGGCAATTTTCAGGGCTTAAACACTTGATTGCTACTAATAGCGGAAGTAAGGGCAAAACAGCGTTTCGGCTTAATTTATAGGCATTTAACACAACTTTAAATTGTATGGATTTCCCCAAATGCCTAGTTATTTCGTTGAAGCCAGTCTATGCAGTAACTGTGAGAGAGCAAGTGGCCTCACAGACCCCTCCAAAAGCACACCGAGCAGCCACTGCTAACAACGGGCTTTGCTGAGTTTTTTACCCTAGAAACCTGTTTTAGTAAAGATTCGGGAGTAGTTGCAAGCTAATCATCTTAAAACTTACTTTGGCTTTTAAAGAGGAACCCTTTTCCCACTATCCCCCCCCCCCCCCCCCAAGGAAGACTTGGGCTGATGTTTTTCCAGTTGAGCCAGCACACTTCACTAGGATTCCACCAGGGGCCGCTGTTCTCCAAGCCGTGAGATCTCCAGGGGCAAGTCGCCTTCCAACTCCAAATAGGACATCAGCAAAAATACTTCTTTTGAATTTATGTTTTGCAACCTTGAAAACACTATGCTGAGTGAAAGAAGCCAGACACAAAGGCCGCATGCTACACGAGTCTCTTTACATAAAATCCGCGCCAAGATCATAAGTGCATTAGATGAGAAACCACAGCGGGACTGTGATTCCTGCGTCTTCAGAATGCAGTGGCCTCTGACATGTCTCCCCCCCCCCCCACCCCCACGCGCTGATAGCCCCCCACGCCCCCCTTCTTCTACTGCAGCCAAGAGCCTATTACCAGCACAGCGTTCCTTGGTGGCGTCTTCATTATCTTGTTAGCACGGTCTGTCAGAGGGAGGGAGGAGCACTGGGTGGGCAGGCCCGGGGCCTGATGGACAAGGCCACCTCTCACTGTTCTCAGCCACACAAGCCTGAGGCACATCCCTCATGCTCTTCAGAAGATGTCAGGGAGTCCGAACCTCAGTTCCTTGCAGAAGAGGCCGCGTCCAGACCACCCTCTGTAACTACCCCCCTTTCCCAGTCCTGTCCCACTCCAAGATTCCGAGGTCGTTTCCCCTAATAAACAGAGAGCACAGCCCGCTACCTCGGGGTCTGCTCTGCAAAAGGGATCAGAGGCCTCTCAGGGAGGTAGTTGACAGAAACAGAATCAAGTGGAAGGGGATCACTGAGGAAGTCAGTTCCCAGTATCTCTCACTCTTGACACTCACCCGGGAGTCACGAATCCACCCTCTCTGTGTCAGAACCTGCACACCCACACAGACACATACACACACGCACACACACACACACCACGCACACCCACACAGACACACACACACACACACACCACACACACACCACGCAAACACACACCCACGCACACACACACCACACACACACACCACACACACACACCACGCACACACCCACGCACGCACATCCACCTCTGCTGTGTTTGCAGAGTGAGAGGAAGGTGAATGGCTGAAATCACGCCCACCGGTCCCTATGGTCCTGGGAAACATGTTGCAGAGGTTCTAGAGTGAAGGCACTGACTTTCACAGCTTCCCGTGGTGACACGTTGAAACATTAGTATGTTTCAAAGCAGATATGGAACGGACAGCTTCCACTTCCTCCATCCTGAGTGGGGACCTTCCTTCTCCCCTGCCTGGACTAACTTTTTTAGTGTGGGCTTACACAACACAAGTTTTGACAGCAAATGGGTCTGATTTTGAGCTCAATGTCCGCGTTATTGGCTGTAAAGCCTAGGGCGAATTCTTTACAATTTTCTTTCCGTTCCCTCGTTTATTAAAAAAGGGGGGCACAGACTTGCTTCACATGGGCTTTCAGCGGACCGGGAGGTACACACCCACCCCCCTCTCAAGAAACGTTTCCTTTTGAGCAGACCGCACTGACCCACCACCGGTCCTAGCTTTCTCTGAGGCCCCTCGCCAGAGCTGCATTCTGCACAAGGCCGTTTCCGATGCGTCTGCCCTCAGTCCTGCCATCGCTTTAAACGTCTGCGATGCTGACTGGTGTTACAGAGGTAATCGTTACCTTCTGGCCGGACTCCTTTGTCCTTAACCAACTACACGGGCAGCATTCTACCTGAGCATGGGTCCCTCTCCTCCTCTGTCAGACGCCCCCTGCCAGCCTGCCCGCGACTCCGGGGTTTCCAGCCCCAGTTAGGAGGCAGAAGGGCGAGGCTAAGCTACCTTGCTGAGCAATGAGTTCCTTTGCGCTTTCTAGTCAACGCCTGTTTTTGACAATGGTGTTAGTTTATTCTTTGAAAATTGTGTGCGTGTGTACGATGTCTAGTGACCACAGCTACCCTCCTCCACTCTCCCCTCCCCCAGACTCTCCCAGGATCCACTGCATCACACTTCCCCCACCGTCACGTCCTCTTTTAAGTGTATTTATTTATTTGCTTACCTGTTTACTTACTAACTCCCTGCGTCTGTTAGCGCTGTCGGTACGAGCATGGCTGCCACTGGGCACGGGCAATCGAGGGCAAGCTCTTCCTCACCCCACAGCCATCAGCTGCCAATAGCTCCCGGGGGCAAGGAGACCCCTCCTCCCACGCTGGAATTTTCAACTGGCCTGATCTTTCGCAGGTTGCCTGCCAAGGGCTCATGTGTGAAGTAGTCTAGAGGACAGCATTTCACAGCCTTCCTTTCTGTGCTAGTCAGGGCTTCTACTGCTGTGATAAAACAACTCGGGGAGGAGAAGGCTTACTTTAGCTTGCATTTCCACATCACTGTTCACCATCTAAGGAAATCAGGACAGGAACTCAAACAGGATAGAAATCTGGAGTCGGGAGCTGATGCAGAGGCCATGGAAGGGTGCTGCTTACTGGCTTGCTCATCATGGCCTGCTCAGCCTGCTTCCTTATAGAACCCAGGACCACCAGCTCAGGGATGGCCCCACCCACTATGGGCTGGGCCTTCCCCCACTGATCACTAATTAAAAACATGCCCAGGATTTTATGGAGGTGTTTTCTCAATTGAGGTTCCCTCCTTTCCAATGGCTGTAGCTTGTGTCAAATTGACATAAAACACACTCTCACACTCTCTATCCTCCGACTCTTACCGTTTTCTCTGCCCTTTCTTCCAAGATGTTTCTTGGGTATTGGAAGGGTGAGGTTGACAGAGATGTTCCGTCTGTGGCCGAGCTCTCACAGTCATTTTTTTCAGCACTTTGAACTGTACCGAGTGTCTGCACTAACCACTACACAACAATAAGAAGCATCCCTGACCAAGATTTGGAGCAACATAAATCTATGGATATAAACATAAATATTTAGAAGGCAATTAATAATAAGACCATTTATAAAAACAACATCAACAGAATCTCCCCCAGTTCCTAAGTGTTTCCCTAACCATGCGTTTTATCACTTTTATAGTGCCAGGCATGAATTATCCCTGCAGAGCAGGCCTCGAGTTCAATCAAGGGCACAGTCGGTTACCCCAGAAACAGCGTTTTCATTATTGTTCCAGTGGGCATATCTTGCCTGACAGACAGGTCAGCATTGTAGCACACAGGGTCCAGTACAGGAAAAGGCCATTGATGTCTTTTCTCCCCTAGTAACCTGCAAAGTGCCTTTTAGCCTTAAAAGGTTGGCCAACAGGGAAGGTTCCTGGTAAATTCAAGTCTGGCTTCTCTGTGTCCTGCAAGCAAACATGGTGTTTTCAGCAAGAGGCTCTTACTATGTAGTGATAGTGGGAAACCAAGAATGACAATAGTGTGTTTTGGTTTGGGTTCCTCTGGGGCCTCCCTGGTTGATAACCTAGAGAGAGGCAAACCAAGCCTGACACTAAGGGGTTTCACTTAATAACCCATGTCCTTGGTTATCATACAACTAAAGATGAAAACTAAAGATTCCATCTCAACTCAGCCAGAACGGCCATAATTGGGAATACAAATAACAACAAATGCAGCTGAGGGTTTGGGGAAAAGGGAACCTTTATACACAATCGGTAGAAGTGTAAACTAGTACAGCAACTTTGGAAACCTTTCTGGAGGTTTCTCAAAAACTGGAAATAAAGGCTGGAGAGCTGGTTCATTGAGTAAGAGCACTTTTTGTAAAAAAAATGGAGGCATCTGTGATGCTCCTGAATGCTCACTCCTCCCAAGCCTTCTGCACAACCCAAGGACGTTCTTTCTAATGTTCTCACAAAATCACATCACCCACAAATCCCAGAATCCCTGCTTCATGGAGCAGCTGCTGTAGACAGAAACTCTGATAACCTAGGTGTGTGATAACAGGGAAAGCCCCCTTCCTATCCTTCCGTAAATATTTATAGCATGACTAACAGCACTGCCCACTAACAGCCTGAAGCAATTTACATTTCCAAAGACTTTCTCTCCAACAGGTCAATCAGGAGTGAATTATAGAACCTTCCCAAATATCCTTCTACCTGAACTGGCTCGCCTCTCACCAGACACATTCTGTTGGAAGTGAGGACTGGTTGCGGGATTTATTTTACTGGGGATAAATTTTAAAAAACAGCTCTGTTTATCAAAACTGGGCAGAAATGTAGCTAATCAGAACTCTTGATTACTATATAATAACTATGCAAATAGCTTTCTCCCTGTATTCTTTTCAGGGAAAGGAGAGGAAGGAAAGAGAGATGTGTAATTCAGGTGTCATTCTTAAAGACAGATGCTCATTGCTTGCTTGCTTGCTTGTTTTGTGGATTTGACGGGATCTCTCACTGAGCCTGGAGCCGGCTGCACAGGAGTTCTCACGTTTCTGCCTCCCCTTCCCACTGGTGGTGACGCAGCACAGTGCTCGGCTTTGCTTACGTGTGTGCTGGGGATCACAACTTGAGTCTTACATAGCAAGCGCTTTGCCAGGTGGCCCTCCCTTCTAGAACTAGTTTCACCGTAAGGGTCGTCTCTGACATCCGGGCCACTAGCAGATAAAACAGAGCACAGGTTCTGTGGAAACTCTCTCCGGTTGGATGGCTGAACAGCACCTACTGTTGGGTAAAGTTCAATACAGAAAGCAGAACCTCATTTTATACTCATACCTGAAAGGGTCAAAGTCATCACTTAGTTAAATATTCTGAGTTACAGTACTGGCTGAGCTGTGCCTGGGTGGGGATGCTGGCCTGTGATCCTGGCCACTCAGAAAGCTGAAGAAGGAGGGCAGCAAGGCCAGGGCATGCCTCAGTGACACAGTGAGTTCAAAGACCATCTGGGCAACTGAGACCATGACAAAAAAATAAAAAGAAAAAAGAGAGATGTGGATGTAACTCCATGTTAGAGACTCTCCTAGCAAATTCAAAAGCCCCAGGTTCAATCCCTAATAATTTCACCCTCTGCCCCTCTCCCCAAATATTGGCTAGCTGCATTAGCAATTACAAAGCATTTTCTTTAGTATTATAATTTTTAGATTCTTCATAAAGTGTATTTCTATCAGATTCTTTCATCCTCCAACTCCTCAAGGTCCTCCCCATGTCAATGAACCCAACTTCGTATTGGTTCTCTCTCTTAAAAACAGTAGCACCAATATCAACAAAACATTAAAGATTGCACCAATCAGCCAAAGCTTCTTTATCTGTTTTATGAAGAAGGTGAGGCTCGGAGCTACGCTGGCATCGGGCAAACAGTCATTGGGGGAGCTGGGATTTGAACCTGCGTCTCACAATCACATGTCCACAGTTCCTTTGTCCTATCATCCCTGGTGGCAGAACACCAGAGCTCTAGACTTGTCCTGCTTTCAGAATCTCTGGCCCCTCCTGTCACTGTAAATATACTCAGGCTTGATTTGGCATTAATCTTTGGTTCAGAAAAAAAGGGGTTGGTCTTGATTACACATCAAATCACACTGACCACAAAGACTGCTCAGGCGATGTTCCCTGACAAAGAGGATAAACAGCAGCCAGCTGCCAGGCACAGGCCGCCATCCCTCCTCAAATGTGCAGAGGAAAAGAGGAGACAGGAGGATTCCATGGGCCGTCTGCTCTGCTGGCTGACCCAGGATTTTTGTATTCCCCTGGGAGCCTTTAAAATGTTCTGCCTGGTGAACCTGGGTCACACACCCAACAGGAAGCAGCCTTTCCTTCAGTCCACCTCTCATTTCATCCCCCAGCTTCATTCTAGCTGTTTTCTTCTACAGCCAGATTTCTCCAGACAACTGTCAGTAATTCCTCACCGTGGGGGCCCCCTGCACACTGTAGCATGGTTAATGCTACCTGGCACCTCTGCTCAGCAGATTCCAGAGGTACTCTTACAGCTGTTGATGACCAGAAGTGTCTCCAGACATCATCAATGTCCTCCTGGGGGCAAAGATGCCCCAGTTAGGAACACTGGTCTATATTCACCTGACCAGACAGTATAAAAATACAAATATAACATCTTATCTTAGGGAAGAAAATCACTCCTCCCATTTGCCTGGAAAAAGGGTTTACCACCTACACAATGCCAGCATTGAACATACTTCTTGTTTTCCCCCATTCCTGCCAGGATCATGTACCCAGCCCTGTGTTTAACAGCGAGAGAAGGGGCTGGAGAGATGGCTCCGATAGAAAATTGTTTGGCATACAGGCATGAGGTTTCAATTCCCTGCACACATTTAAAAATCCAGGTGTGGTGGCACAACTTGTAATCCCCGTGCTGACCAGCCAGCCTAGACTAATTGATGACCCCTATGACCAGGTGAGAGGCTCTGTCTCAAAACAGAACAAAACAAAAAGAAGAGATCCATCCAGATGCCTCAGCAGGTAAAGGAATTTGCTGCCAAGCCTGACGACCTGAGTTTAATCCCCAGAGCCCATGTGGAGGAAGGAAAGAACTCTCAAAACTTGCCTCTGGCCCTCAAGCAGATGAACACATTTGCATAAATATACTGTAAATATAGCCCTGAAGACTGACAACAAAGTCTAGCCTCTGGCCTGCACACACACATACCAGAGAGAGAGAGAGAGAGAGAGAGAGAGAGAGAGAGAGAACTTAAAAGTGAGGGGCCAAAATAAAAGAATATGAGTGAAACTTAAATAACTCACTCCAAAGTCAGTGGGAGGTAGATCCAGTGATAATTTGGGCTCTCTATTCCAAATCTCTGTATTGTGTGGCCCCATTCAGTTGGTCTGGTTTATTCTCAACAACTAACTAAGCAAGGATCTGATGAACTCCCTATTACTCTTAAAATGGAAAGCTATCCTCAGAGTCACAATAATGCTAAGGTCAGCACACTATCCAGACGTGTGTGTGTGTGTGTGTGTGTGTGTGTGTGTGTGTGTGTGTGTGTG
>NW_026596079.1:37617051-37627584 GCF_907164565.1 Psammomys obesus
TGTGTGTGTGTGTGTGTGTGTGTGTGTGTGTGTGTGTGTGTGTGTGTCTGCGCGCGCGCGCGCGTGCGTGCATGATCCAGCCCAGAGAAACTGATATCCTTCCATGCACCTCATGAAACATCACTTGTGTGGTGGTAAGAGAAACAACTGGGATACAGAAACAACCCAAAGACATGAGAAAGCAAAATTCTTCACTGCCACGCATGCCAATGGCATCATCCACTAGAGAGCAATGCAGAACATGTGTGTTTCATTAATGCCGCACTAAGGGGAAGATGTTCTGTAGAGCAGACAGTCTTCTAGAGAATACCAAGAGAAGGATTCCAAAATAGAGAATGGGAACCAGAATGGAGCACCAGAAGGGGCTGCAGACAGTAGATGCTAAAATCTTGCTTCTTACGGTATTGAGTTAATCTCTAGGTGAACGTGAGAGAGCCACTTTCTTTAGTAACACGTATTAAAAAGGTCAGTAACAGCCCGACTCTGGGATCAGACAGGCCTAAAATCAAATCCCATCTCTGGCACTCTCCATGTGTGTGAACTTGGAGCAGGCCTTCTGTCTTGGTTTTCTCCCCTGTGAGAACAGCACTCTCAGCTGCACCGGTGGCTGTGCTGGTTGAACAAGGCAGTGTAATCTGGGCCGTTAGCAGTGATCATCCACTCTTAACAATTGAGTTTAGCTGGTATCCCATTTCTTTTACGTGATTCAGGGTCACTGGTAGCTCTTTAGTCCAGGCTGCTCTCATTCACACTCTCCATTGTAGCCATTCAATTTCCCTCTCCTTTCTCCAAGTTCCTGCTCTAACTCAAGCTGTCCCTGTCAGTGAAGCTAGCCTTTTCCAATTGCCTCACCAGGTAGATCAAGACCTTGTGAGATAGTTTCTGCTCCATACAAATCTAGAGCCCTTCAGCAGCCCTGATCAGTGTCTGCATATGTAGACTTCACTCCTTTTTATCATTGTGAGGTGATCTGTCTTGTCTCTGTCCTCTACTGAGCCCCTTCCCAGGCTCTCCTAAATCTCTACTCTCATCTTTCCCATGAATTTCACCAGCAGATGTGAAAGCTGTGAAACTTGCCTCCTAGCTGAATTGGCATCAGCACTGAAGCCATTCACTTAGACGTGTACTTACTGCCTGCTGTGCTAGGAACTGTTCTCAATAAGTAAAAACTTCGTAAGTGAAACTTAGATTCTGGCTAGAAATCCTCCTCTTCATTTTCTCCTTCCAATCCAATCAGTCTCCCATCCCACTTATTATTTTTATATTTTTGCCAAAAATATATTCTAAATTCTGGCCCTCTTCCTTATAGCCATCACCCCCATTCTCATGAT
Organism: Psammomys obesus; assembly: GCF_907164565.1. NCBI lineage: Eukaryota > Metazoa > Chordata > Mammalia > Rodentia > Muridae > Psammomys > Psammomys obesus. The sequence continues at coordinate 37,618,383 of NW_026596079.1, forward strand.
CCCCTTTTTTATTTGAGATAGCGTTTCAATATATAACCTAGGCTGATTTTAAAAGGATAGTGTCCTGCCTCACTACAGGAATTCTGGGATTACAGACTTCTCTCATCTTGAAGAGAACAGTTCTTCCTGAAGACCTTTTACCCTCCAATTTGTTCTCCATGGATGCCAATCTTCCATATGAACCAAAAAATAAATGTTTATTTTCATTCCCTTGCTTTCAAAATCCCTGCTGGCACACCAGCTCCAAGTGGTAACATTTAAATTCACTAATTAGGCACACACAGTTCTATGCAATCTGGTCCGTGTCTGACTCCTCACATGGGTCTCTCCTCCCTAGGCCGTCCTGCCGCGTGCCGCATCCCAGCTCCACCAAGCCCCTCACACTTCTCAACATGGGAGAGTATTCGCTTCTCTTCACCTTCACATATGCTGAGCTCTCAATTATAACTGCCCTTGTCTGACTCCTCCTCTCCCTTCTTACCCATCTCCTGACCTCCTATTAGTCCCCTTGACTCGGTAAAGTGTCACCACTCTGAAGCTGTCCTTAGCTTACAGAGGGATTGCTATTTACTACGTCCTCTGACTCTAAAAAAGCACTTTAATGACAACATACGGTGCTAGGATCGTTTCAGCAGATACCCATTTTCAAATGCACTGCTTCCGCAAAGCAACAAGCTCTTCAAACACAGGGACTATGCTCTGTTCCCTCTAGAGTGTCCTAGAATCTAGTCCAAGGTCAGTATATATGTGAATCTAATGAGGAGGAGGACACTGGTGATTGTTTATGGGGTTTTTTCCTTGCACTTTTAAATAGAAACTACCATTGCAAATTTGCATGTAGAGTGATTTATAGCACATATTAGGTGGCTTGCATAGTTGGTCAAAGTATTGAAGGACCAAGCTTCCTGAATGACTACAGGCCCCCAGAACCACATGATCTTTGCTACAGTACAGTACAATACAGCAGGAGATGCTGCTGCAGAAAGGCCCTTTCACAGACAGCTGTTGGCAGCACTCATATTGTGTCTGCCATAGCTGTGTCTGCAAATGGTCGCTTTGCTCACTGCCAAGAGCTCTCTCCCTTTAACGCTGGTCCACAGTCATCTCACTTGAGTACATCCAATTGATGGAACCTAAGCTATGAGAGAGCTTAATAGATGTTTCTTTTTAGCTTTGTAGCCTCTTCAGTCAGAAGGTTAGACACACAGAGCTTGGAATGGATGTTAAATAGACTAATCTAGAGTGTCCATGAGTGTCTCCCAAGCAGCAGGCATTTTGACAGCTGAGGAGGATAAGTAGTCTTACCGTCCCCACTTCATTAATGGAAAGACAGAACCTTACAGAGTCAGAAGACCTTCTCTTAGATTATATAAATGGTTTGAATAAACTCTAAAATCAAGTCTGATTCTGAGATTATGTTCTTTTGACCCATTTGCTATGTTTGAGTGCTTTAGTTGAGCGTATCTCACACAGGACTAAAAGGAAAAATCAGAAACTTAAAATCTATCCACCTCGTTACCATCTCTGTTACTGTTGCTCTAAACTGTGGAAGACGTGTTTGTGAAAGAAATCTTTGTCTCTTTAATATGCCCAAACATATCAATTACAGGTTGATTAAATGTAAGGTCTTATAGATTACAGTCTAAAGTACAATTTTTTTCACTGATAACACTTGGTCCCGATGCAGAGGAAGAGACATGATCCCTGAAAATGGCCCCATCTCCTAGCACTTTGGTGATGTTCTAAATAACAGAGCACCCTTATCTGACTCACGTCAATGCACAGTTAACCCAGATCGGCTTTGGCATAAGGGGTGGACCAAGACGCCTGCTTTGATATTGAATGTCCCTGCTCTGGTGTTCTCAGTCAGTTAATGATCCTGCCTAGGAGTAGAAGAGTCAGCAGACAGCTGGCTCCAAATAGCAGCATCAAGAGAAAATTCTCAGAAAGACACGGGAAAAGGTGATCTCGGATCCAGGTGGATGCTAACTAAGAAAGAGGATGTAAAAATAATCACCTTAATAATTCTGGATCAGCCTGAGCTGCATGAGACCATGGCTCCTAACATAAGCCAGTAAAGAAGAAGCAAATGGCCAGAAGTTCTTTCCAGGCTCCCAGAGTCAGAAAATCCTAAAGAGCATAATAATTTCTTAAGGGAACATAAGAGAATGGACAAGGTTTATCCTTCTAGCAAAAATTGAAATTGAGTTTCTTTCCAACTCTGGAAGGTCTGGGCCAGGGCAGGTGTCATAGAATTTAACAATGCTTGTTAGATGTGAGTGCTATGATGAAGATTCACATGACTATGTGTGTATAAAGCTTCACACCCAATGCCTGACGCTGAGTCCATGCCTGACACATTCTAGAGTCATTTCAGGGCATTTCCCCCTATAGTTCCGTAGTGATCAGTTTGTTACTTTTCTCCTTTCTCCCTTTTGCTTGGTCTGGAAACCTGACTCATGAGATGGTGCCACAAGCCTTCAGAAGGAGCCTTCTTCAGTCAGTTAGGCCTCTCTCAGCAGAGGTATGACTCCTAGCTAAATACAGTCAGGTTGACAATGAAGACTGGCCATTGCAAGACCAAAGAATTGGTCTATTGCTTCCAAATAAACAAAGGCATCCAAGACCTCATTGTCCACTCCTGTTTTTCTTTTTTTAAACAGGACTGCAGACAGACATTTCCCCCAAAAGATTGGAATAAACACTGTATTTCCCCCCTGGAATTCACACTTCAGGTTTCCTCCAAGTAATGACCTTCCATTTTTTAACCCTACACAAACACTTCCAAGTACTTAGTTTATACAATATAAAATACACTGTTCACAGTTTGTAGAGGCTCCTTTGGTTCACATGCTTCTTGGTCACAGCTCCATGCAGTCATTTAACAGCTTTTGAACATCTGTGTCTCTTACAGTCCAGGTTCAACGAAGGCCGAGAATTCTGATAAATGTGTTCACTACTATGTGCCTGGTGTTTATTATGACACCTAATGTTTTAATAGAATTTGTTGAAATGATTGAATGGATTATTGATGACTATTAATATTTAATGTTGATTTATCTTTTAGTAAAGCAGTGGTTAGTCCTAAACCAGCTGTATACTCAAATCACCACGCAGAGACTGGGATTTATATTAATGCTAAACCTCCAAGCCCACACTGCTTCCTCCCATTCAGATTTCCCACATTATACTTGCTTTTTAGTAATATCTTAGGTCTGGTTCATTTCTCCTGACATTTCCTGGTCCTCTCCTCTTCGATCTCTCTTCCCACCTGTTTCTTTCTCCTCCCCACCCAAGCCAGCATGTCCTGCCCTATTTTCTCCGTTGCTCAGCATTGGCTGGTTGTTTTTATTGGCAATACAGAGAACAGATGGTAGCATGTTTACACAAATCTAAGACAGGTGATGCTTGTAAGCATTATAATGCAACATCCTGATTGAAGCCAAATAGTGGGGTAGAGAAATCAGCATTTGAATAAACAAAGGTAAATTGTATACATTTCACAAGAACAATGAATGAATGAATGAATAAATGAATGAAAGAAAATTGGCTTTACAGAATGAGCCAAAGAAACATTATTCTTATAGATCATGTGTTTTCTTGGTGAGATAGCAAGATTACCCTTTTTTTCTCTGTGTCTCATAATGTCCACTCCAAGGTTCTATTCTGGACAATCTGCTCTGCCCACACCCACTCCAGAGGCATCACCTTCCACTCCTGTAGCTTTATCTTTCACTCTGGTGAAAATTATTTTTTTTTCTGATTAAGAATTAAATTTTCACAAAGAAATCTGGGCCCAGGGGTCTTTTCTGAGACTGATATTCCAACCAAGGACAATGTATGGAGATAACATAGAACCCCTGCCCAGATGTAGCCCTTAGCAGCTCTGTCTCTAAGAGGGTTCCCTAGTAAGGGGAACACAGAATGTCTCTGACATGAAATAGTGGCTGGCTCTCTGATCACCTCCTCCTGAGGGGTGTGAGGGTAGCCTTACCAGGCCACAGAGGAAGATGATGCAGACATTCCTGATAGGCTAGGATCAAAGAAGGAGAGGAGAACCTCCCCTATCAGTGGACTGGGGGAGGAGCATGGGAGGAGATGAGGAAGGGAGGGTAGGATTGGAAGGGAACAAGGAGGGGCTACAGCTGGGAAACAAAGTGAATAAACTGTAATTAATATAAAAAATTAAAATTGAAAAAAAAAGAATTAAGTTTTCTTCCTGGGGTGGGTATAAATTCAATCTTAATTTTTATTACATGGGTGAGCCTAAATCAGAGAAGCACATCTTAGAGTTCAGTGACAATAAAGACTTGGGGTGGTTTCCTAGGCTCCGTGGACACAGAATGAAGAGAGGAAAAAAACTCTGAAGACTTAGAAAAGTTAGGATTGCTTTCCTTCCTCTCAAAATGGACTCAATTCCTGCTGACAAAACAAGAGCTTCCCTGTGTGGTTTTGGCTAGGTTGGCGAGAAAGATCACCCTGAGAGCAATAGCCACAAGGCCTAGCCAGGGAAGAAAATTCCACTTTCATTAGCAGATCCCAGCAATTACAATAGCAACCATGCATACTCACTTGGTTAAAAAAGCACCCTGAAACTATTCCAACTTATAAATACAGAGGCACAGAGGACCTCAGTAACATCTCCAATGTTAACCGAATGTGAACTAGCAAGGTGGGGGAGGGAGCAGGGCAGAGGCAGCCAAAGTGAATCTTCTAACCACAAAACCAAAGAAAACGAATATGTATGGACTCATATTTACTTGAGAGACTAATGTCCCCAGGCCTGGGTCTATCCTAGACACATTCCACAAAGACAGTCATCAGGACAAACAATTTAATCATACAAGTATTTTGCTGCAATGTTTATCTCTCATTATCTAAACACTGTATTACTATTTTATCTGACATGCCAGTTTCTCCTTCTGTACCCCTCAGGCCTATTAATATGTCCCTGCCACTTCAGTCACACTGTCTGGAAATGTTGATATCTGTGCTCACCCCTGCTCACCTCTGCAGCCCAGGTTAGTGGCCGTGTTCTCTGTAGCCCCCAACTTTGACTTCTGCACTGTGCTTACAGTATGTCTCCTCTTTAATTACCACAGCGTCAAGCCTGATTTCTAATCTTTACTGACACAAGTTACCAGCCCTCCTAATGTCTGCCTGGAGTCACTGTCCCTCAAAGCCATCCAGAGCACACAGCCTTCCTGGATGTGATTCTGAGCAAACGGCTGCCCTGCTGGATAATCAGCTATCTCCTGTGTGTGCCCTGTTGCTTCGCCTCCCTCACCTTCTCCTCACCTCAGGACACTGTCCTGGCCTTTTTCCCTTTGGTCCTTCCACGAGCTCCCAGCCCTGTCAGATGGAATTGTAGGCATATTAAACCTCAGGCAGTTATTCACTCGGTTCTGTCAAGTTACCATCTGTCTCTTGAAACCCTTCTCAGTATCTGAAGCCCACTCTACTTCTGCCTTGGATGCTAACAGTCCTCCCCACCCTAAGTCCCACCCAGCCACACCTCATCCTGAGGTCAGAGACTTCCAAAAGGTAAGCCAGCCCTGTGAAAATTCTTCGTGAAAACTTCTAGTGGTCTTCCTCAAGTTCTCTTTTTCATGATGAAAGAATCATTGATGAGAGGGATAAGTGACAGGGAAAGTATGTCCCTACAGACGTATTCATGATCCCTGCTCTTCTGTAATCAAGCAGATTACTTCTGCTTTTTACCATCACAATGTGGGATAAGGTGGGGTGAACCCCCTTTCATTTAGGTGATCTTGTCCATTTTCCACACTTCACTGCTTCCTTACCCGGCTCACACTCTTCCTGAATTAGTAGCTCTGCCTAGGCTTCTCTCTGTGCTTCTGTCTGAATGACTAGGTTTGATCATGGCAGGTGGACCCAAGCTCCTCCCCGACTTCACCCTGCCCCTCCTCCTCTCTGAACCCTCTTGTGACATACACCCCATATGGCTTTGCACTTTAATTTTGTGATAAATGTATACCCCATCTTTAATTGAAATTTTTGTTTCCCCATTTGATTACGCACCGCTGGCGCTGCCACCGAGACGGCCACTGCCGACAGCACTGTCGCCTCTCTATTGCTTCTGCTTCTTGGGCAGGAGATTAAGTCATACTTCAACTTATTTTAAAATTAACTAATTTAGAATCCCGTCCTCGTTTATCTCAATAGTGTGGCTCCCAAATACGGAGATTCCCCTACATACTTAGCCCCACCCTGGACTAAAAGGCAGTCAGGAACTCCAGTGGGTGGAGAAAAGCCCGTCTGCCGAATGCTTCTCCTCAACATCAAACACCTACACAGACAATCCTGAGAGACCCCTCCTGATCTTGCTTAAGTCATGAAACTCAGCAGCTACAGCAGAAGATTCTTAGAGTCAGGGGAGAGTCGAGTCTCCTGAGCCTCTCCCTGCACTCATCAGGGCTCCTAGCACTCAGGATCAGCATGAGCCTCCGCAGCCTGGAGACAGTCTATTGTCAAGGGCACTTGTGATTTCTAATAATGCTGTTATGCCCGGCCACCACCCTGACCTCCTTAATGGGAGCTCCCTTTAAGAACTCCATCTGTAAACAGCTAACTCCGCTCACAGCCGGGGTAGTCAGCCCCACTGCTGTAGAGCCCACCCCTTCCTATAAACACTCTTCAGATTGCCATCTAAATTTTGCCAAAATGGACATCTAACCTTGATTCTTTAACAAAATACAGTACATTCAAAGGAAGTCAGAGCCCCCACTAGATGCTATCAGTAACTGATCAAGGACAGACTTTTTCATTTTAAAACTCATTATACATGCAGTCCTTCAGTGACTTCTCAGGCAATTGATCACAAATGAATCAATGACAATAAATCAGTTTCCCTTTGGTTCAAGTGTCATATCTTTTCTACTCACTGGTTCTATGAAATTTCATCAATATTTCAGTACTGTATATTATGGTACTTGCATATAAGTATAGTCACACTTCACGTTGAACTTGGAGGTACTGTTTGTTTGTGATATAAAAAGACTGTTTTAAATCCAGGCAACAAAATTTATACTTTTTTTTTTAATAACAGGGAACCTGAGTACTTAATTTTAAAGTAATGAAACACTAATCCCAAGCTTTATCAAGACTACAAATTCAGCATATTATAGACCAAGCTGTTTTGGAGCAAGGGACGGCTCAGTTGATTTTCTTTCTCCTTTACCTTGCTGATGGCAGGGGCCAGGCAAGGCAGGACCAGGTTTCCATAAATTCTGTATGAAAATAGTTCCAGGCTGGAGAATTTTCAAACATTCCTAATTTTTTACAAGTCACATTTCAAAAGAGAGAATATTTGCATATTCAAGGTGAAATCCCATGGAAAGACGCCTCCTTGCCCACTTGTAGAGAGTAATTATTTCTGCATTTCTGAGCTGGCCGTGCCTTGAGAATGTCAGCTCAGAAGCGCAATAGACATAGGTATTAATTAGCCCCTCTAATTACCCAGACTTGTTTAGACTAATCAAGTGACGTAGCAAACAGCTTCAATCTGTTGGTAGGATTTTTCTAGAACAACTTACAGTCAAACAGGAGCTTGTTATGACTAGTAAATCGCACAAACACAACTTGCAACTGAGAAAGCCCTTCTGTGTTCCCTGAATACAGGCCCTCGCTCACAAAGCTGGCTCTACAGCCAAGTCCGCCTCCAAAGGTACTTAAAAGAAAGGCGTTTCTCTCTAGTGGTGGAAAATCAATACCTCATGCTGGAGGGGGAAAATGGAGAGTTACAGAGTCCCCTTCACACTACACTGCCGAATAAACACCACCACCACCACCACCACCACCACCACCACCACTGCGGGCTTGGGTGTCTGGGATGGTGCAGCACAGACCTGCAGCTGGCCCACCTCAGAACGGAGCCCACCGGAGCAGCCAGGCGAGCTAGTTGCTCTCAGCCCTGAAGCTGGCACTGCTAGCCCCGTGCCTCACCTAATTTGATTTCGGTACAACTGCGGTTCTGCCTGTGCCTGCAGAATTGCATAATTTGCCATTTCCCCAGCTGTTATCCAGCAAAGCTATTCTTTGCACACCGATTTGCCTGGCTGCTAATAAACCCACAGGCAGAGGCGGAGGGAAGTTTGCACATCGCTCTGTGTCCTCAGCTTCTCCTATCCTCCAGCTACCCACCCCTCCCATGTTTAGAGACAATCAAAGACCTGTGGGCCCTTCTTCATCTGGCCATCCACACTTCCTGGGAAAGACACTGTTTTTATGGGCTTTTTTGTCTAAACTGGCTATGCTTCCTGCCGCCCTCACCCACCCCACTCCTGAAACAGAAACACAGGCTTCTCTCTGCTTCTCCTCCTCCTCTCTGCCTCTCTTCCTCCCCTCTGCCTCTCTCTTCCTCATCTCTGCCTCTCCTCCTCATCTCTGCCTCTCTTCCTCATCTCTGCCTCTCCTCCTCCCTTCTGCCTCTCCCGACTGTTCTGTTATTTTTCCTGAGATACCCTGGTATTTCTGGCTTCTCCCACATTGAGTCAGATCTCAGCAGGGTTGAGGAGAGGTTCTAGTCATTATCAAAGCCAAAGGTAGGCAGGCTCTGACAGCTCTTCACAGCCCACTCCTCCGGCTAGTATTTTTCTGTTACACTAAGGATAAAAGATAAGGATTCTCTTAGATGTTCCTTTGCTGGGAACCGTCTGAAAGTGGGACTTTGAGAATATAGCACACTGCTCATTCTGAGGGGAAGGAGACCGTCATGACTTCCTTTGTTCTTCCACAAAGCTCCCCAGCACCCTGGAGGTAAAGGGAAGGCCACACTACTCGGGATACTCTCCAGATAACTGAAAAGCACAGCAGGGCGAGGGCACACAGCTGACAGACTGCCTGGGGACAAAACTGTGGCCTGGGCTGAAGTCAGGACCAGCCCCTCCTTCAGTTTCCACCAAATGCCCTGAGCTCAGCGGGAGCCAAAGAGTTTTCTCCTGATCTTTTCAGCTACTAATCAGTTAGAGTGTAAAATAAGATGTACTATTAAACTATGCATAAATGTTTGGTTGTAGCACAGAAAGAAAGGGAATACTCATCTGTTCTCAGGTTTATGCCATGGACATATTCGAGTTTTAGTTTTTTAAATGTAAACTAGTTAGTTTGTCCTCCCTCTACCCAACCCTGCCCGTACACACACACACACACACACACACACACACACACACACACACACACA
>NW_026596079.1:37627594-37733058 GCF_907164565.1 Psammomys obesus
CACACACACACACACACACACACACACACACACACACACACACACACTGGCCAAGTCCTCTACTTTCTAGCAGTATCTCCAGCTTGAATTCCATTGTGCAAATCAAATCACCTTGATAGGCTGGTGATTGCAAGATTTTTGCAATGTTTATACAACACACAGTATTTCTAGCTACTGCAGTTTACTTCTGTTTTTTTTTTTCAAGAAAGTATTTTTTCACTTTAAAATGGGAATGCATTCCTATATTTCTGCAAATAGAAAGTTCTGAAAACAATTCTCAACCAGACTATTGCTGTGCCACTTAAGCCTGGATTTTGATTATTTGTGGCCAAATTCTGGAATACCCCAGTGTATACTTTTGTATCCCTTACAAGACCTATCAATTATTTGTGAAAATGGGTCAGCTTTACTTTAGACTGGAGCAATGGCAAGCCTTTGCACAGCTGTCCTTGAAAGACCATTGCTACTTGGTTGGAGCCATGACTTTTCTTAAGGCAAGAAATGCTGTGGGGAAGATACCCTTCTCATCTTGATTGCTAGGCAGCCCTCCCTCTCCCCATAGGTGGACAGAGGCACTTTAGTATGTTTAATACACTTTCATACATCAATTTAAAACACTGAGTTTCCAATGGTTGGGATATTTTTAAAAAACAAAATGAGCTTATTTTTAAGATGACTGTTTTTCCCCTTTGGAAAAATATTCACATATTTCCCAAATGGTCCATTAGGCTTGCTGAAGCTACATAGAGACTAAGTTTGTATTTGCCAACATATACAATGACTATATCAGTTTGCATGTGTAAATGTGCTTTTCGTATTCTAGTGAAATGTTCCCCAGCATCCATTAGAATGGCTCCTGTCTCCTGTTCTGTCCATGGATTTGGCTGTTAGGGATAGTTCAGAGTTGGACCTCCCGCATCTGATCTCACATCTGTGGCACCTGTAAACCTCTAAGCAGAAGCATTTCTGTGGACTGAGTCAAAGCCAGCTTTCATTTCTATCCTTTGCCTCTCCTGGCCAGCCAGCGTGAAAGTGCTGTGCCAGGACTATCTCCCGATAAAGCTCTCACAGGCCTGGCTGATAGCCTCAGCCACAAGGCTTTAAGCTCAGGGGCAGAGCAGCAAAGGCACCCTCAAACTTTCCCAAGGTTTCCAGATTCTAACCTAAAATTCGAGGAACTAATTTAGGCGATAATTGACAAGTCAAAGTAAATCTCCCCTGAGGTGAGTCAGTGGGCTTATGCTATTGGAGTTAGTTTTAAGATTCATTCCAAGATGAGTATTTGCCTTGGACCGACAGAGATAGAGATGCTCATTCATTAAGTGTTTGTACTCACACAAACCGTCCATACTGTATTTCCTTTCTGTGAGCAGAGCAGCTTGGTAAAGCAGTGCCGGTGTGGTGCAGTCTACTGGAAACAGCACTAGACAGCAAGTGAGAAGACAGCGCTGCTGTGCACTTGCTAGTCAACAAGACCAAGGGCAAGTAGTGTGACGGCTCAAGCCTGAGATTCAAAAGAGAACTTCTTCAGAACGCCAGCTCACATTGCCAGGTTGTTGCCAAAATTGAAGAGCAAATTTAACACATAAAGTTCTGTGTAGGCTGGACCACAGTCCCCAAATATTCACTAGCACGTTCACACCACATTGTGGACCTCATTGTGCCAGCTTACATCTGTGTGCTGAGGCTTGCACTCTCTGTACAAGACAGGATACAGGGTCTATAAAGGTTAAGTTGCATGTTTAATTCCACAGGTCTGGTGCCCACTTTAAAAAGGAAAAAGTACCAGACACCCCTCTATCGCTGCACTTTGCTAAGCCAGAAAGAGAGGCCCCACCAAAAACAGACCACGTCTGCCTGCAAGCTATCATGTTCCTGCCATGGTGATAATAGACTAAACTTCTGAAACTGTAAGGCAGCCCCAATAAAATGTTAGCCTTTATAAGAGGAGCCTTGGTCATGGTGTCTCTTCACAGCAATGGAAATCTCAACTAAGACAGCAGCCTGAGCAAACTAATAAACAAATTGAATGTAAGAACTTCATCATGATTTGTCCTTCTAGTCCTAATATATCTCAGGACATAGTAGGCACGTGTGAGATTTTGATAAATTAGTTTATGAAAAAAATGATGCTATTATCAGTAAATTTGTCCACACTACAAACCTTATGTGTCATTTCTATTCAACTACCCAGATCATACCACATCTTACCTGGCTCTGAAAAGGGAGTGATAGGTTCCTCTTCTCCCCCTTTTAAAATGCTGTCAGATTTAGAGAGAAACAAAGAAAATTGGTTCACTAATGTGAAAAGGAACACAGAAAATGAAACTTTCATTTACACTTCAAATGTTACTATCATTTTAAATGTTGTTATAAGCCTAGGAAAACGCATAAGAAATTCCACATCTTCTGGGGTGCATCCTGTGTGGTATCTACAGGCCAGGTGGAAAGTATGCTTGTGCCTCATGGCTCAGTCACTCAGATGCTCAAAGGCACAAGAAAGGAGACAAGCATTGTGAAGTGAAGTCTAGAAGCTCCTCCTACGCTCAAACCTTGCCCCCTTCTTTCCCACCCACCCCTCTCTCTCTTTTCCATATTTTTTCATCCTTAACTTCCATAGTAATTTATAGTGTTTGTTCTTAAATCAGCTCTGCAAAGTATGCATGAGAAAACTTTGATAGAAATTCCTGACTGACATTGGCGGATGCGTTTACATTTTTAAGTTATTTTCTCATACAATCTCAGTGACATTATTAAACCTTACAAAATGCGTTCTCTCTTTTGTCTAACACTTGGCCCATTCAAATTTCTTTAAAAGAAATGGAAATATCTTTTTATGGCTGGCTTATTTCAGTCGAAGTCTATTTGCAGGAGCTGCTGTGCTTGGGGCAGAAACTTCAGTTTGGTTATTTCTCAGCTTTAATGCAAATGATGCGTAGGGCTCAGTGGACACTCAGAGAACATTGGTCACACTCTAGGTATTTCTCAAGCCCATCCACCTGGAAAACACTGTCATAGTTCTTAGCAATAAAAATATAAACAAGGTATAACTTCGCCTTCTAAAGTCATTTCAAAGCTTGGGCAAACTCCGGTGAATATTAAAAGACCTGAGTGAATGCTACCCATCTGGGTCTATAATTCCCAGATCTACTGGATATTCCTAGAGCTGTGATGGCTACCCTTGGTCGTCACCTTCACTACATATGGAATCAGCTAAAACCCAAGCAACTGGGAAGACCTGTGAAGGATTTCTCTTGGTGGGAAGTCCTACCCTAAATCTTGATTACTTAAAGTCAGAAGACAACATCCTAAATCTGGGTCATACCTTTCTGGTGGCAGTGTACATAAAAGGTCGTGGAAGCAGGAAGCATTTGCTTTTTGCCTGTTTGTCCTTGCTCTCATTGGCAAAGTCATCTATTCTGCTGATGAAGCATTCCTTTGCTGGTATTAGGACCTACTTACTTATTCAGGATTCCAAAGTAAAATGAAGAACAGCACCGGCATCCAGCCTCATGGGTGGACTGAATAACTCTCAGATTCTTGGCCTTTACATGAGAAAGCAGCCACTGTCATACTATCAGAACTACAGCCTGTAAGCCACTCTAATAAATCCCTCTTTAATGTGTATAGATTCAACTACTATCAGTTCTGTTCCTTTAGAAATCCCCAATTAATATAATAAACATCAATTAATTTTTTTGGTATAGGCAAAAATCCAGATTTAAGTTTCATTATTTTAGTGCCAGTTTAGGAAAACTGCTGGACACATATCAATGTATTTTTGTTGTTGTTAACCCTGCTGTCAGGGTGGCTCTTGGTGCTATATTTCAAGAAGAGAACTGGATTTTAAAGCTACTCTGTTCGATTACAACACAATCCATCCCTTAGTAGCTTTCTCTTATCTAGAACGGTCAGGGTCTCCTCACTAAACAGTCTGCCTGATCCTCTCAGCCCTGTTTTCCTCAGACTCTTTCCCCAGCACATTTTAGGCCTACCAAAGCTGAGCAGTTAGCTCCTCCTGACATCTCCCACATCCACAATAAGACTTCTCTGCTTACCTTCCCACCAGCCTCTCCTCAAGCCCTTACTATTTAAGAAATGATTCACCTGCTCTTTTCATACATCCCCACCCTTCAGTCATCAACCATCTGCACAACAGTAAACACCCGGTACAGGAGCTGAGTATGTTAGTACACATTTATAATCCCAGTACTCAAGAGGCTGAGGCAGGTAGATCAGCAATTCAAGGTCAGCTCATTCCTACAGTGAGAGGGAGAAAAGAAGGAAGAAAAGAAGGAAGGATTGGGGGAGGGAAACCCATTACCCAGTTCAGGCTCTTTCCTCCAGGAAGACTTTGTGATACCTCTGACTTTGTGGGTGCCTCTCTTTGGATGCCCAGAACATCAGGGGTCAATCCGTAGTCCATTATGCTTTAATAATCTTTCGATAGCCTAGTCTTTTCTTTCATCCCTTCCCCTAAGTCAGACATGAGTCTTTTGGGGGTAGATGTTGTTTGACTTGTGACTCAGTTTCCCTAAGTTAGAGACAAGGTCTAACACTAGGAGGCTTTAAGAATTCCTTGGCAGAATTCCTAGACTGAATGGGAATTAAGTTCATTGATAGCTTTGAAATCTTAAGGGGAAAAGATCCAGATGTTTAGATCTATTTTAGACAGACTCTGTCAGATGCTCTTCATGTAGTGTTAGAGATGGAAGAAAACATGGAAGATATCTAATGTAGCTGTTTCATTTGCAGCAGAAGTCAAACCCAAGACCACAACAAGGCTCATGGACAATCCAACAAGAGACAGGCAGCTTGCTTGGTGTCATAATTCTGGGAGGGTTTGTTTGCTTGCTTGTTTGTTTGTTTGTTTTTATTTGATAAATGGATGCCTAGGAAGCTAGAGTGTGGTCTCTAAAGACACAAGTGGCCCTGTGAAACCAGAAACAGCTGGTGACTGCCCCCCGTCCAGGATAACAAACCAACCAGTTTTCCCAGAACTTAACAGTTTTAAATCTCTACATCTCATGTTCTGAGAAGTTCTATATTCCTTCAGTTTCTGAAAGTCAGGGTAACAGGATAACAGTTGATCCCTCTTTCTAGAGCTGGGGAGGAAGGAAGACAATAGTTCTTAAAACTGAAAAGAAAGATGTGTTTCCTTGAAAAGCAGCAATAATCTTCAGGCAAGGCCACATTTTATATAATAGGTAGGAGAATTAGGAGAGTAAAATGCCTGACCTCATTCTCCTCCTTTTATCTCAAGCTGTGACTCATCACTGAATTCCCTGTGAGCCCAACACACTTCAAATCATGGTCCCCAGAGGACTAAGAATGGGAGACAGAATGCTCATAGAGGCAAGCAGAGGGCCAGAGCCAGCCTACAGACACAAAGAAGAGCCAAAACCAAGACCTCTAACTCTGTCCAGTCTAGACTTCACAAGCCCTGTTCCAAAGAAAGAAGATAGCATTCTCAAGCCAACCTCCTCTACTTTTCAAATATCTCCACCAAAGATAGTCTGGGATAAAAGGGTATGTTCATGTTTTTCTGTTGCCAGCTTTTCCATCCATTCCTCAGCCTACTTATCACCTGGTTATCCTACAGATAATATTGCTAATCTATAGTACATGTGTCCAAATATACAGTGTGGTTGCTTCATCAAATGCTACCAAAGAATTCCTCTCGTGAAAAAGGCATTTTGTGTGTGTGCATTTCAGATACCATCAGACATCTGGACAGAGACTGAAAAAGGCTTGCATTGCAAAGAATCTCAAATTAAGCAAGAAAGTTATCTTTGTGTATAAACACTATTACGATTTGAATATGAAAGGGCTCCTTCAGGCTGCCATTTTGAATGTGTGGCCCAAAGCTGGTGGCACTACTTTGGAAGGTTCTAGAAACTAAAGGTGAGCCTAGCTAATAGGTCACTAAAAGCAGGTATTTAAAATTTATACCCATCCCGTGATTCCTGCCTTGCTCTCTGCTTCCTAGTCTGCATGGTGTGAACAGTCTCTGCCACATGTTCTCACACCCACGAGCTAAGTCAGTTCAACCCACCTGCCCTTCCCTACTAGGCTCCCTGTAACTATGAGACCAAATAAGGTCTTCCTCTCCTAGATTGTTTCTCCAGATATTGTGGCCACGGTTACACAAAACTAATCAGGACAGAAGCTGTCAGGCCCTCCCCACCAAGGGTTTCAAGGGCTCCGCATGCCCTGTAGTTCTGTGCCTCCCCCAGGCTTTCATAGCCAGCTTCCTCTTCCACTTCTTGCCTTTCCTCCCATCAGAAGGGAAACATCTCTTGCCATGGGCTGAGCATTGTCCCTTTCTATCCAGTCCTCTGCTGGGCCAGTCAGCACCCATGCTTGGTTTCCCCTCTCTCCCCAGGAGAGCTCTGTCTCCTGTGATGAAGCAGCTGACATGGGTGTAATCATGTAATAAGTTTATTAATCAACTCGAATAAGAGCCTGCATGCCTGGTTCTCTCGTCTCATGGAATTCAGCTCTCCCTCTGAACATGTCACAATGCATTTCCCTGCCAAAGCTAGTACATTGGAACATCTTGTCATTGCGTGAGTGTCACTTCATAGCATAACTGAGCTCATCTCTTTCTTTCAGAGGTTGATTCTGGCAGCTATGAGCTCAACTTTAAAACTGCATTGCAATGAATCTTACTTTACACACAGTGTCTGTCTAAAAGTAATTTTGATTCGTGAATTCTGTAAGATGTTCTATCTTCAAGAGTTATATTCAAAATAGCTAATGCGTACCTAAGCCTTTTTCAGATTTTCTATTTGCCTTTAATCTAAGCACAATTATGAACAAAAGGCCAAGTCCTTCTAAGCATGCTCAGAGTGTCCAGAGCAGCTTATTTTTGCTGGCTCCAGTGTGGACAGGCAAAAGGAAGAGAAGGAACTTGGCCCAGAGAGCTAGGAACTAGATCCTTGTTTATACCATTTTCTTTTGACAAAAAAAGAATGGGTTCTACAGCACCCACTAAGTGACACAGGACATAAGGAGACTCCAGAAGCAAAGATCTTTGGAATGTTGACACCATTGTGGAGCATGAGACTTTAGCATTAAGTGTGTGTGTGCGCGCACACGTGCAACTTACATCTTCAGCTGGATATTCACCTCTGATGGAATCTCTGTCAATCTCTTCAGCAGAGAGGTCTTTCCCACACAGTCATAGGACAACTGCCATAGCTGCAGCCATTTTGCATAGCCTTAGTCAAAGGGAGGATAATGAGGACAGCAAGAAAGAACATGGTCCTTTTTATTTCTGAGGAAAAAAAATACCCCTTTCTAGACCCCCTTGTTCCTACTTCTGTATACTCACTTGTTGGGGGCCGTTCCGCTGCTTTATTTTGATGATAATTACTGCCTCTCAAGATCTGGTTACACCTACCCTTACTTTGTAAACCTGCTTAAGACATTTTACTTGATTGGTTGATTAAAGGCCTAAACCTGGGCAGGGCAGAATGGGGTAGGTGTGTCTAAGGTTCCAAGGCTTTGAGGACAGGAGAATCAAAGACAGGAGAAAGGAGATCATCATGATGGGTTAGGTGGAGAAGGAACCATGTGGGTGAAGAGGAAGGGCTCTGAGGATGGCGTGGATGGAGAAAACACTCAGATGAAGAATACAAGCAAGTATTTATGAGATTATGGATGGAATGTAGTCCAGATAAAGATGGTTAAGGCAGATGGCATTGGATGGGGGTTGGGAGATGGATGGTGAGGTTATTGAACCAGCATAGGTGAAATATCTGTGTGGTCCAAGGTAAATACAGCAACTATAAAATCTAACAGGTGTCTGAATCTTATTATTCATGATAGCAGGTTAGCTAATACTGCCATGATAATCTTAGGGCTAATAATAAACATATTATAGTCCAACACTTGCTATATTTACTGCAACACTCACTCTACTTTCTCATTACCTTGAATTAAATCATGTTTAAATATGTAGTTTTCAGAAAAGCTGGAAAGTGGGTAGCTTTTCCAGTTTCTGGAGTGATTGACAAACAGGAAAACAAAACAAAACAAAAAACAAGAAGGTTGTTATGCATGGGTGGGATGGTGGCTGTTTCTGAAAGCTTCACTAAAGAAACCATCTCATAAGAAAATCCCCCAGAACTGTTCTCAAACCTGCTTCAGAACCTGGTGGACTTCTAAAATATAGGTGTATCTATCAAGGCCAAGCTGGGTCCTGCCTGATTTGGATGGTGACTGAAGCAAACCTTTCATAAAAAGAAAACCAGAAAATGGAATGTAGGAGGACATTCAACAGTTTAAAGCTATTGAGCGAATGATTTCCTGGGCCTTCCATCTCCTGGAAGATCTTATTAATATATCAAAACTGGAAGGGTGTGCAGAAAGCCTTCCACTATCTCATTGCATGCCCAGAATGAGGAATGGAGTGTCTTGATGAATATAAATCAGAAAAAAAAAATGGATGAAAGTCTTTGGGATCTCTCATTCTAGAGATCTCCTTGATCATCCAGAACCTACCCTGAGCCCTATAATCTACAGACATTTCCATAAGCTTAACCTGTAATATTTGTAGCCAAGAATTAGTCAATGCAGAAATTAAGCCACAGCTTAACTATAAGCATTCAGCGAGTCACAGAGACGTACACCATGAGAGAAATGCCACAGACTTGGCAGATATAAATGTCTGCAAGAAAACACTCCAGCAGAATGTATTGAAACACACAGGATCAAAGCAGAAAGCCAAGCTTTGCAGAGCAATCACAGCACATTCGGGAGCTGCCGAGAATACATATGATACTTAAAATAAAATTCCAAATGTGGGCCTCTTCCCTTCTGTGTATAAATGATACGTGTAGTGTTAAAGCTACTATGTAAAGCAAATTCAGGTGGAATAGATAGTACATGCTTTCTGATTAATTGCAGTTGGGAAGTTTTTCTCTACAGATGAATATTAATTAGCTTATCTACTTGCTTAACCTATTCAGAGATGAAGACAGTCACATCTAATGTATTATAATTCCTTTGACAGTTTATGCACTTGCTGTCCACTTTGCTAATGTATATGGAACCAGGGAGGCATCATCACTGTGTCCTTTGTTTTCCCCTCTGAGTGAAAGAATTTGATGGAATGTGTGAAGGAATATGGGAAAATGAGGCAAATCAGAAGTAAGCCAAGGAAAAGTGGAGGGTACTCCACAGAGCTGGCTTGCCACAGCATGGTAACCCAGGGACCCCAAAAGCCTCAATGTGGAGTGAATGCTACCCAGGACCCTCAGACACCCTGAGCTCTGTCCCACTGTGAACCTGGTAAGAGTCCATGCCCAACTTCAAGTAGAATGTTCTGAGCCAGAAATATTTTCCTCCTTCAGGGATATCTGTCAATTTGTAGGGTCATTTTTTATTGCTATTCTGAGGGGTGGGAGAGTAACTAGCATATTTCATAAGTAGAATGGAAATAATACTAAGCACCATGCCGATCATTCTCCCCCAGTGCTAACAGTTCCTAGGTTGAGAAGACACGCCCTATTCTACAAAAAGAGAAAAGGCAAAGGTGAGACACAGAAAGAGTTTCATTTAACTCATCTCATCATCATCAGAAGCCTCTAAGTTACACTTAAAGTAATAATTGAATCCCTGGTTTAGGTGACACCAGGCAATCAAATAACTCAGGAGAGGCTAGACCTTCAGCCATTCTGAAACCTCTGAGTCTGCTTTGGTGATCAGCTCCTTCTAAGAGTCGAGAAAAGCACAGAAGTTTCTTGCAGGGTGAGTTCTGAGAGCATTGTTCTATAGAACACTTGCTTGGAGAGTCTGGATGAGCACCGTAAGGTGGAAGCCAGAGGTGCTTAAACATACTTTGAAGAGGTTGTTTTTCTCTAGCTTACTATCAGGAATTGCTCCTCAATCTTGGAATACAATGGAGAACTGCCATTGGGAAATGAAAACATTAAAACTCGATGATTATAAACATGATGAACAATGCTCATACTCTTTGAAACATGGTCTGTAGAAACTGGAGCAACTGTATTTTCTACTCAGTGGTTAACACTGAGAATTGACTCACAGGTCTGGTGGGTGAGGCAGACCACCTTGTACCTGGAAAACATGCACAGAGAGGGTCAGCACAAAAGATGTTACTCTCAAGCCAGAGTTGAAGTAAAGAGGAAAGAAGTTGAGAAAGAAAAAGGCAAAGCCCAATTCCTGGGACGTGCTTTTTAGAAGCTGGGAGCAAAGAGTGCTAAGGCTGGCTTACCTTAAGTCTCAGAGAAGCATGTGAACACTATTCCTTGCCTTTACCTGGTTCCTGTCTTATACTCACAATGTTGGTAGTATGGAAGGGCAAGAGCCAAGGAAGGCTGCATCTATCCAGCTTGTTGGTCTTGCTGGGAGCACCTGGTCTTCCCGTTGCTCTCTACATCAATTAGCCGCCAGTATGACTAGGGGTTATTCTTAGAGACACCTCCATACCTCTACTCCTATACCCAAAGTAGAGCTACAGCAACAAAATGTGTCCACCAGAGCCAGTCCCAAATGTCAAGGTTGAAATCTCTCTCTCTCTCTCTCTCTCTCTCTCTCTGGGTGTGTGTGTGTGTGTATTCTATGTACTTCAATGAAGAAATAAATACAAGTAGTAAGAATAACAATGAAACAAACATACTAAATCTAAAATCTAATGGCAGGTGGGCCTTATGATGCAGACCTGTAATTCTGGCCATTTAGGAGGCAAGGAGGAACTAAATTTCAAGGCCTGCCTGAAGCACAGAGTGGGTTGCAAAGACAGCATGGACAACTTCCCTACCTCAACATAAAAGTTAAAAATAAGAGAGGCTGGTAGGCTGAGAATGTCATACCGACCCAGCAAGCCAGGGTGCTAGGTTCAACTCCCAGTACTGCAAAACAAAATAAATAAAACCTAATGCAAAATAACCGGTACAAGAATCTTATTAAAGAAGGGGGATATAGAAAGACCTGAAGGGGACTGGAGTTCCACAACGAGAGGAAAAGAACCAAAAAATCTGGGCACAGGGGTCTTTTCTGAGACTGATATTCCAACCAAGGACCATTCATTGAGATAACCAAGAACCCCTGCACAGAGGTAGCCCATGGCAGCTCAGTCTCCAAGTGGGTTACCTAGTAATGGGAAGAGGGACTGCCTCTGACATGAACTCAGTGGCCTGCTCTTTGATCACTTCCCCCTGAGGGGGAGGGGCAGCCTTACCAGGCCACAGAGGAAGACAGTGCAGCCAATCCTGATGAGACCTGATAGGCTAGGGTCAGATGGAAGGGGAGGAGAACCTTCTCTATCAGGGAACTGGGAAAAAGACATGGGAGGAGAAGAGGGAGGGAGGGCAGGATTGGAGAGGATGAGGGAGGGGGCTACAGCTGGGATACAAAGTGAATAAATTATAATAAATTAAAAAAATAACCTATGCAATATCTAGCCTCAAGGTAGTCTAGTATCCCTTAATCTTTCTTTGTGTTTTGTTCATACTTTTCATCTCTTTGCTCTCTCTAAGAAAGAACCATCATAGATTACATGTTTTTACTTCTCCCTAGCCTGAATACTCAAGCCTTAATCCCAAGTGGGACGCAACTTGGAGGTGAGGGGTTTGGGAAGTAATAAAGTCATAAGTGTTCTGGTCATGCTGGCACCCTGTTCTTAGGATTCAAGTCTCCAAAACTGAGAAAACAAAATCAGTGTTTGCTAGTTAAGCCATCTAATCTATGGCTGTGTTACAGGAGCTCAAGTCAACTAAGACAGGTAAGTCCTTCCAGCCTGCTCACTATGAGTCTGTTTTATTTTGGAAAAATTTACAGCTGCTAGATTGCCTTAGACTCTGTCTTCTACCTCTCACTGAAGTAGCCTCAAAGTTTGAGTTGCTCAAACTAAGGAAACTTGGGGCAGAGACTCTATAGAAGACAATCTAAGTGGCAGTCTTTGAGATGGGCAGTCTTTGAGATCTGGTCCTTTTCAAGTCTCCTTGTCATTTGTCTCATGCCATTATCTCTTGAACTTACTCCAAGTGGGCTTTCACTTCACATTTCAGCAGAGCTCCTCTCATCACAGGCTGTGAGTGTTTCTGACCAAGTTCCAGCCTTGATTTATTCCATCTGTCAGCAGAATCTGATTCTACTCATCACTGTCTCTGCGTCCATTTTCTTCTCTGCATTCCACAGACATTGCCACTCCTACTTTTGCTCCATCTCAGTGATATCTCCA
Organism: Psammomys obesus; assembly: GCF_907164565.1. Lineage (NCBI taxonomy): Eukaryota > Metazoa > Chordata > Mammalia > Rodentia > Muridae > Psammomys > Psammomys obesus. The sequence continues at coordinate 37,639,806 of NW_026596079.1, forward strand.
TGCCAATTCTTGGTTCTTCCTTGTCGATTTGTCTTCTCAACTGTGAAGTTCCTGGAGGCTTCCCCCCTCTGCCTACCTCCATTTCTAGACATAGTAAATATTCCCAAGATTTGAATATCAACCAGGCATGGTGGTTCATACTTGTAATGTCAGTATAAGAGAAGCTAAGGCAAGAGAATTGCCATGAGTTCAGCCAATCTGAACTACTCCAACCTGGAGTGAGAGTGAGAGTCTGAATAAATATGCAGACAGAGGGACCTAAATGCATTTGAATACCACTGTAAGTCTCCCAGAATTTTATATCTAATCCTTATCTCTTCCCTGAAATACAGACTTACACGTTGCCACCTAAGTGTATAATTGACATTTCAAAGTTAAGAAGTTTACTATTCAACTCCTGGGCCGGGAAAATGGCTTAGGTCACTTGGCCCCAAACCTGATGACCCGAGTTTAATCCCAGAGCCCACGTGATAGAAGAAGATAAGTGGCTACCACAAATTGTCCCCTAGTCTTCACAAGCATGCATGTACACATTTGCCAACCAATGTAATTTTATAAATTAAAAGTGAAATCTAGATTATCCCTAAATACTAATTTCAAAACTCAAATATTTTAAACCAAAAATGTAGCATTCATCTATGTTATATTATTTGGGCAATTCAACTGGCCTGCCCTTTGGGACCTTTAGGATCCTGACAATATCCCATGTCCATACCTGCATCCTATGACATCATGTGGGCCAGGTACTTAGTGGCCAGTCTGTACTCTCTCGTCCCCCCTCTCTCTTGTTCTCCTCTCTGCTCTTTCCCCTCTCTCTGTCTGGGTGCCCCTCACCCTATCAGGTCTGTCTGTCTCTCTCCTTTCCTCTCTCTCTATCTCCATCCAGTAAATATCTTTCACATCAAATCTTTCATATGTGTGTGGTATTTTAAATATATCCCAACAGTCTATGCCTCTCACTTTTCTCACGTTCCACACTCAGTAGCTCAGAAGCATGCCTGGAGTGAGCCACTTCTTGACCATCGCATCAAATGTATCTTGATCCATTTTTTTTAATCCTGATATTTTCCCCTTCAGCTATTGCAATAGCTTATAACTGACTTCCCTGTGGTTGATTTCAGTGACTCCACGAGAGTGATTCCATAACAATATAAGCCAGATCGTACCAGGCCTCTGCTGGCACTCCCACAAAATTCCCCTCCCATTAGTGTGAAACTCCAGTCCTTGTTTTCTGAAGTCATCTTCCTGCCTAATCTATTTGGCCACGTATCTGCTTTCTCACCCCAGCTTCACTCTGCTACTGTTGCTCTGGCCTTCTTGCCTTTCCAGGAAACCCCCTCTCCTTTGTCAGCAAGTCTCAGGTTTCAAGTGACCCCACCTCACTGTTCTATTCGAAATTGCAACCCTCCCTCCACCTGACAATGACTTTACCTTCTCTGCTTTGTTTTTCTCCAAAGGAATGCTTTGAGGCTGACACCCTCCTTATGCTTACTTATGTCTTTGACTCTTTTCCTTCACTACAATGAAAAAAAAAAAAACTCCACAACAGTGAATATTTCTTCTTTTCATCTTGATTCTCACTAAGAAAATTACATATACCACATAAGATCCGCTCAAAGCTTATCTAATGAGTGGGCAGACTCTGAGAACACATGAACATCTTTTAGTGATGCCTGATGAATCTTGAAGAAACAGTGTAACTTTGTAATAAAAAAGAAAACTGCTCACCAATGGAACCACAATTTTTCTATTTTAGGAAGGATGTGCTGTATAATGTTATTTCATAGAACAATTTCAGTTTTCCTTTCTTGATTCCATAAAATCTCCAGCCACCTGTAGATCACACACACACACACACACACACACACACACACACACACACACACACACACACACACCAAACAAGACTCATTACAATACCTTTCCAAGGGAAACATTAGCCTCTACTACCTCCATTTGAAAAAGAAAAAAGTAGAAGTCCATAAAAATTATTTTTTTTCTTTAGACAGATTATATTCATTAGTAAGGTGTTTTCTTCAATGCTCTCCAGCCTGCCTGTAAGCTAAAGAGCTATAGAATAAGAATTTACTTTAGGTTATTCAGAAAAAGTGTTTGGAGCGTTGGGATGGAAGGAGAGTTTTAGATAGATGTGGTTTGGCCACAGCTCTACACAGAATAATGCACGAATGGACACTGAATAATAAGAGGCCTCTAGAGATCACCATTTTCGCTCAAACAAGTAACAGATGTGTCCCAGTGAGCTGGAGGTCACGCACCTTCGTCTCTTCAAAAGTTTGTTCATCAGCAGAAGTTAAACAGTACTGTTATTATGATCTCTGCCAGGATTAGATGCAGCTTGGTCTCTAGACTGAGTTGAGGTTTTACTTCCTTTAACTGAAGGAGAAGTTTATGGAACTCGAGAAATCGGAGACCGCTCCTGGAAGTTTTCTCTCCTATTCCCCAACCAATTTTGTTACACATAGTTCAGCTTGTGCTGTCCTTGCCCCCCAGCTCACTTCCAACGCTTTCACAGAGCTTTTCTCTTCAGCTAGACCCGGGCTTCTGAACTGCAGGGTCTCACTTGGTCAGAAAGAAGGGCCCTGGGGAGTCTGCCTGCCACCCTCGGGCAGCCCAGACATGAACTAGCAATTGCTTCTAAGACAGGTAATGATCTTGTCCCTTAGTTGGATTCCTACTGGGAAAAACGGGCCAATGGAGACAGCTCAGCTTCACATCTGGTCCTGTTTCTCCATTTTCATCTGGAGTGTGTATTTCATCCTTTAACAGAAAAAAAAAAACTTTTTAGAAAAGTTTGTGAATCAAACTAGTACAACTTTAGACTGAGAGATAGTCCGGGACATTTGCAAGCGTTGCGTGTTTGTTCCCCCACTTTAAATATGTATGTTGACTTCTGAGATAGGACACACATATCTATCTTCCCCAAGAAAAGAAACAAAACAACAACCAAAGGAGAACAAGAAGAGAATCCATCATTAAAGCCTGTTAACACTGCTTTCTACCAAAAAGAAAAAAGAATAACATGGTTGAGTACAAGAAGTGGGCTTGAATGGGAGGTGGGGTTTAAATCTCAAGGGGATTTTATGGTAGAGAGAAAGTACACTACATATTTCTTAAGAGTATTATGTTGCTTCAGCAAAATCAATCCTGAAATGTACACACAATGATCTTACAGCTTCTAAACACTTAAAAAGCTGCTTCTTCTCTTGCATTCCTATCCAATTGATGGCTAGTGAAATGAACATTTAAACAACTTCTGAGAGCCCCCATTACTGTCCCTGAAAGGAAGCAAACATAAGGCACCCTTTAAGACCAGAGAGTGGGGCGGATTCATGCTCTGTGCTCACCACTTCCAACACAAGCCCTTGTGGGCACATCAGAAGACTAGCAGGTGAGCCACCAGCCAGGAAGACCTTCGTGGGCCATAGAAGTGACTCAGCTGTGTTGTATCAGGGAGAATAGGAGCCCAAGCTGCAACGCATTCACACCCTGAAATCACCAAAAAAATAAGTTAAAGCTCTCCGTAGACATTTGTTCCTCACATCCATATATCTCAAATTATAGAATTACATACGCTTGCTTTTATAACAAAGCTCATTTCACAAAACAAAAACACAGGTACATATAATTTTTATGCTACATGAAATGCATTTGTATGAATATAGTCATGCACACCACAATCTTGTTTCAGTCAACAAAGGACCCTGATATGTGAATGGTCCTGCAAGACTGTAAGATGGGAGCTGGAGAGATGGCCCAGCCAGTAACTGCCGCACAAGCACGAGGAACTGAGTTGGATGCCCAGCTCCCAGCTCAAAGGCTGAGCACTGGCAGCGCTTGCCTGCAGTCGCAGCTCTGGGCAAATAGAGACAGATCCGCGGAGTTCACCGCACAGCAACCAACCCAGTGAGCTCTAGGTTCCGGGAGAGATTCAGTCTCACAAAAACTAAGATGAAAAGTAATCAAAGAAGATAGCGACGTTAACCTCTGACTTCCACATGTACATGCACAAATGTACAAGCACATCTGCCTGCACACGGACACACATACATACTTACATATCCTGGCGTTTAGTGAGGTATGCTATCTAGATTAATGTGGGCATACTCTGTTGTGTTTGCACAAGCCTAACAATGCATTTCTCATGGCATATTCCTTTGAGCTGACACATGGCTGTACATGATATACATTCTTATGTGCTTGTATGAGAACTCTATGCATCGGAAAGATCATGATTCAAGTAGTTAATCACAAAACAGTTGATGGAAAATAAGAGTAGATTTTCATGGGCTAGACACATTTATTTTAAATTTAATATCATATGGGCCCCGCATTGTCCATGTCCCACGTAGCTGATGGAAATGGTTCAGATCATGACATATGAAGAAAACTACAAATATCACTTTCTGCTGGGATACTTATGTGTGAGTCTTCAGAGAAGTCTCACCACCACAGCATAGAAGAGCGTGTGCGTGTGTGTGCGTGTGCGTGTGTGTGTGTGTGTGTGTGTGTGTGTGTGTGTGTGGTGTGTGTTGGGAGAGAGGATTATTATACAAATACAAAATCCACTCTGAGATGGAAGTTAGTTAATATTAGTTGTCTGATAGAGAAGAACATATTTCCACCTACTTTGAAGCTAGAGATAACACATCACAACTAAACCCAAACAATACCTGAAATGTTTTACAGAAAGCACGAATTACTTGACTATACTAGTACAACTTCATGGAACATTTTATTTATCTGTTTGAGGTGTTGATGCTAAGACAAAGATTCTGGCACGGGCAGCCAATTAGGGACTGTGGTTCCATGATGTATGAGTGTTCTAGAAGACAAGCGATGGAAAAAAAAAGGGTGGGACAGCCGATCACAGAATGTGTGTTCCGTGTGACCGACACTGGCTTACTAGTACCTCTATCGGGGCTTTTGAGAAGCCTTGTAAAATGCTTGTTTGAGTTGTTCACTCGGGGGAGGGAGGGTAATTTTCACATCAGATCATTCGATGGTTAAGGTGTCTTAAAGGCGTTTGTTCCCACACCGCTAGCTCGTGTCTGAATACAGACAGACCTAAACGGTTCCCACACATCCAGTTCTGCTGCCCAGGGAGACCATATTGCACAGCTCGGCACATGGATACAGGCTTGCCCAGAGAGACACTCTGACTAAGGGGGTACAGTAGAACATCAACAATCTGTCGTTTTCATAAAGGAGGAAGATTATTCCTGAAGGCCTCAGCAGGAGCTTTCCTGTGTGGAGCCTCGTGGTCCACACAATGAGGCGGCCTGCACTCATAAATGAAAAGAAGACTGTATTTGTCATTTACAGCTATGGAGCAAAAAGCGGTCCTTGCTAGCAGAATGCAAGGTGGTTATGCGCGCCTTCATCCACGTGGGGGGGGGGGGTGACACTTTAAAGGAAGGATCTGTGTGGTTTCAGAGGGCTCTGCCCATTGTGTCGAGGGGAGGGTCAGTGGGGGCAGGGCTGGTAGTTCACATTATGGTGGGCCAGGAAGCAAAGCAGGAGAATTCCAGCATTCAGCCAGCTTTCACTCTCTTCCCTTTTTTTCATTCTGATCACCCAAGCCCTTGGAAAGATGTCTGTCTGTCTGTCTGTCTCTCTCCTTATTTAATTCTCCTTGAAAACAATCTCACAGAAACATCCCGAGCTGTACTTAGGTTCTTGCAAACATGTTGAAGTTCTATGTCTAAGTAAGAAAATTACCAAGATGGTGTACCAAAGATCACTGGTCATTCTTTAGCATCCTATCTCCTTCCACAGCTACCGAGTTTACCACACATCTGCGCAGGCAAAGAATTTGATGTCCAACCTTCTCCACAGCTTGGGTGGGAGGTGATTAAAAGGTGCGCAGTGAAATGCCCATATTAAGTATGTAAAGCTTCTGGGAAAGAATTGGAAGACTTTTTGGAAGAAGAGGAGCAACAAGGAAGTGACAGTACTTTATTCTGCTGTTACTTTGTTCCAAGCCAAATGTATTGCTTGAATAGTGTTTCCTTTTCGTCTTCATAATAGCCTATGAGGAGACATAGTAAGACCAAATTTTTTTGTTTTAAAATTCCAAAATTGCTTGTTTTAAAAAACAAACAAACAAACAAACAAACACGAATAATAGCAGGGCACAGTGAAGCAGGCCTGTAATCCCAGCACTCAGGGAGACAAAGGCAGGAGGATCTCTACAAGTTCAAGGCCAGCCTGGTCTACAAAGAGAGTGCAGAACAGCCAGTGCTACACAGAGAAACCCTATCTCAAAAAACAAAACAAACAAAAAAAAACAACAACAACAAAAACCCCACAAATATTATAAAAGTATGTTTACCAGGTGTGGGGATAAAGAGCTGCTTTACTATGATTTACCTCTTGCTCTGGCAGGGGCGTGATTTTGCCAGCGGCACATCGTTTCTGCGATTGTGTGACATTTGGAATTTGGGGATTTTTCAGAGGGTATATAAAAGCTAGGGCCCTCAGAGGCAGTATGTGGGTTGTTGGTCGTTGCTGGTCGTTGCTGGTTGCTGTTGGTCACTGTTGGTCGCTGTTGGTCACAGTTTGTTAAGCAGTCATGTACAAAGAAGAGAAAAGAACAAGGCAAAATTAGATATCATGATGGCAAAGATAAAACTTACCCCCAAGGAGCTTGCTGCCTCTAATCAGCAGTAAGTAACCTAATGATAGGCACACCTCTTTCTGACTCCTGACTTCATTCAGAGATCTCTTTCCTTTTCTCTCTACCTTTTGTTCGCTCATGTTAGGGGTTTGAAAGGGAAAAAAAAAAAAAGGAGTGGAGAAGGGTGGAAGAAAGAGAAACCCACAAAGCAGCAAATGCCAACCACAAGGGAAGGCCTTATTTTCTCGGTTTTATAACCTAAGAAACTAACCTGGGCTTTGCAGACAGAGAACGAACAACCAACGATTCTCCTTAGTCACTGTGCCCAGATTTCAGGATGTTGCTCTCATCTCTCCCCACTAAGAAGTGTCCTTACAACTATTTCCTATTTTCTAGGCTCCTCGACAGCTGTCAAAGTTGTTCACGTAGTGGGAAACCACAAAAACCACTTTCCTCAAAGCAGAAGATGCAGGATTGGAGCACTTGTTTGCACAGAGAGGTTTTCTGTTACCAAATCCAGGCTAGTCCTAGGGGAGAAAAGAAATGAGAGTACGAGTGCGGGCAGTTCAGGGGTGAAGTTCATTTCTACTGATGAGCAACCAGTTGCCACAGCCAGATGCTGGGAGCAGGTTAAACTGTGCCAGGTCCTTGTGGTAGGCCAACTTCCTAAACCCCCAAGCTAGCAACCCATCGCCAAGGGAGGGGCATCCTCTGTGGAGAGTAACCTATGAGGGAGGGCCTTAATTCTGTTTCAAATGAGTGGGCTTAATAAGCATGTACCAAGCAAAAGTAAAAGAACAAATAGCAAGTTAACAGAGAGATAGATGAACAACTAAACATCATCACATCAGGCACTTAAAATCTCCATCAGAAAAGACTGGGAAGCCCCACTCACTTGTTGCTGGAGTCCTTGGCTGAGAGACTCCTGGACAAAATGTCTTCTCCATGGATGAGCTTCTAGATTCTCAATATGACTGCAGGTGTTTTATACTATGGGATAAACAAATGTAACCTTGATGGGAAATGGTTTACCTTTCACCTCTTCTCACGGCAGAGTCAGCTGCTCAGCTGGCGTTTTGGAGGATGTTCCCTATCTCCTCCATATCACATAGGCCTCACAAAGCCAGCTAATGTGATAGGCAAATTAACATTTGTGAATTTGTAGTAAAATTATCCATTTTGCTTCTACTCAAAAGAGCCCAATATTCTGTAGTTCTCAAACGCATATCTTGGAAGTGATGCATCATTGTGTCTGTGCTTCAATTATTTTTTTGTCACATTAAAAACACTTTTTCTTTGATACAATTTTAAACTATTGGGCAGCCTCTTGAGCATTTCTTCAAGGAAAATAATAGCTTTCTTTCCCATTTTCTAGGTGTTAATTGCACAGAGCAGCTGCCTCTGAAGTGAAAATACAAAATGAAGCGGACAGCAGCCCCTTTCTGCAGTGAGGTCCCCAGTGTTGACCTGAAGGAGTAGCTGCCTGGGATTAACTCGTCTAGACCTGCTCAAGGCTGCAGCTACTGCACTCTTCACCTTTGCCCTCACTAGAGCTCCTCCGCGTTCTGAGATGACAAGACAGCTGGGGTAGCAGACCATATGGAGGATCTGGGGGCTCGCTGAGCAGGTCTGAGTCTAAAGGCCGACAACTTGCCTCAGGGGTTTATCCTTCCTGATAAACCTGCAAAGGGAATGCAAGCAAAAAATGAATATGATTAAATCATGAACATCTGTAAGATGTAAAGATGAAGAGAAATTCAAGAGGTTGCTTCTATCTTTGGAATAAGGATCTAAGAAACCAAAGCTCACAGAGATTGTTAGTGAGGGAGAGAAGAAAAGAAAAAGACTTTGATAGGAAAGACAGGATCTAGGAAAGAAAAAAAAATGAGAACAGATAAAATAGGGGCTATCAGGGAGAAAACAGTGATGGTGCTGTCGATTTTAACTTTCTGAGGAGCAGTCATCAAATTCCATCTGTATTCTTTTTAAGAGCTAGGTAAGATTCAAGTGAATCTAACAGCATGGTCAAGTTGGCAAATCATTTTTAATAGTTACAGTTTGTAAAATAATGGGTCCTGAGGGAAGACACTGAAGAGTTTCACCACAGCTGGGTAGTCCCCACAATTTCCCTCTGAAAAGTCCACATCAGCAATGTAATTGTCTGCTTGGCTGTTTCCCTTCCACCCCAGCTGGGAGACAGAGAGCACCCAAGAGAATAGCAATGTGGCATCCAGTGAGTGTTGTCGGTAGAGCCTGGGCTGGGAAGGGGGGGTTCTGAGATAAAGGGGCACAGCACCCGCACAGCTGCCAAATATTATCCTGCCTCTTGTCGGGCAAGGGGTAGAAAGGTCTAAAACACTCCACTCTTGCACCATCTTTCAGGACATTTTGAAATCTGTTTATTTCATTTTGGCTTGTACTCTGATTTCATTTGACTGAGTTTACCAGAGGAGGGGGAGAAAAACTTTCGCTCAAAGAAACTGTTGTGTGGTCTAGTTTAACAATCATCACTAGCAATTTTTTTTTCAAGGATTGGAGCTTCTCAAGCACAAAAGGGGAGAAAATATTTAAATATATATACTTATATTATATATATATATATATATATATATATTTTTTTTTTTTTTTTTTTTTTTTTTCCTAAAAACGGCCCAGGACCTATGAGAAGACAGACTTTCTCAGGTCATCTGGACTTAGAGACTATGAGACTGTGGATGGATAAGGGCTCGTGGTCTGTCACTGAGGACCAAGTGCAGCTGTGTGTGGCACATGCTGTAGACCGACCATGGCTGTCACAAGAGAGCAGAGTGACACTCCACAAGTCACTTGCACCTTCCAGCCCTCCAGGACACCATTCCTTGTTCCTCACACATGAACTAGCACTTTACAAATCACGAAGACAGGAGAGTGTGAGCTCCCTCGAAGATTTTTCTCAACCAGGATACTACCAATTAGAAGCCAGTTGTTACCCAAACACATTGCATTAGCAAAGCAGGGAAATGCTGCTGTTGAAACATATTCATTTTTACATATTCATCAAAAAGCATAAAATTGTTCAGTGAAGCACCGCCCAGCTCCCCCCCCCCCCCCCTTTCCCACAAAAAGCACCCTGGTCACAAAATAGAGAAACCCTGTCTTGAAAACCTGAGAGAGAGAGAGAGAGAGAGAGAGAGAGAGAGAGAGAGAGAGAAGATCATAAGACAAAAATGTATAGAATACTCCTAACATATTAACCATCATAGCATAGCAACACAGTGCATAGGAGGGTATAGATTGTTGGTAACTGGGAGCTGTGGCTTGCTGGTACAGCAAAAGAAAAACTATCAAACTGTGCTATACTTCATGCTTAGCTATGTTTATCTTATCCTATGGGTCTAGTATCCACTTATAAGTGAGTATAAACTGTGTGTGTCTTTCTGCTTTTGGGATACCTCACTCAGGATGATCTTTTCTAGATCCTACCATTTGCCTGCAAACTTCATGATTTCCTTGTTTTTAATTGCTGGGTAGTATTCCTTTGTGTAAATGTACCACAATTACTGTATCCATTCCTCCATTGAGGGACATCTGGGTTGTTTCCAGGTTCTGGCTATTACGAGTAAAGTTACTACAAACATGGCTGAACAAATGTCCTTTTTGTGTACTTGAGCCTCTTTTGGAGATATGTCTAGGAGTGGTTATAGCTGGATCTTGAGGAAGCACTATTCCTAGTTGTCTGCGAAAGCACCAGATTGATTTCCAGAATGGTTGTATAAGTTTACATTCCCACAGGGGTCTTTTCTGAGACAGATTCTCCAACCAAGGACCAAGCATAAATATAACCTAGACCCCCTGCTCAGTTGTAGCCCATGGTAGCTCAGTTTCTAAGTGGGTTCCCAGTAAAGGGAACAGGGACTATCTCTGACATGAACTCAATGGCTGGCTCTTTGACACCCCCCCCATGGGAGAAGCAGCCTAGGTAGGCCATAGAGGAGGACTTTGCAGCCAGTCCTGATAAGAGCTGATAGGCTAGGGTCAGATGGAAGGGGAAAAGGACCTCCCCTATCAGTGGACTTAGAGAGGGGCAGGGAGGAGATGAGGGAGGGAGGTAGGAATGGGAGGGAATGAGGGAAGGAGCTATAGCTAGGAAACAAAGTAAATAAACTGTAATTAATATATAAAAAATTAAAAATAACAGAAAAATTGTGCTATACTTATAGATTATTGCCTTATCCATCCATCGTCAAAGAACTGTTCTCCTACAGCATATGAGAACAAATACAGAGACGCCACAGCCAGACATTATATAGAAAGAGACCTTGGAATACACAGCTCTCAATGGGATGTCTCCATCAAATCTTTTCACTCAGAGCTCAGGGAAAGAGCGGATGGAAGAGTGTAAGAGCCAGAGGGAATGGAGGCTATCAGGAAGGCAAGGCCATCTAACTCAACTGAGCAAAAGTCATGAACAGAGGCTGGAGCAGCAAGCACGGGGTCGGCCCTACTCTGCACCTTGTCCTCTACGTATACATTACAGACTGCTGAGTGTGTGAACAAGTGGGTCTCTGATTCGTGTGCCCTCTCTTGGGGCTCTCTTCCTGTTGTTGATTTGCCTTGTCCAACTTCAATGTGGCAGTTACGGCTTCATCTCATTACATTCTATTTTATTATGTTTTGTTGTTTTTTCTAACGAGATAGAAAAAGGGTGAATTCATGTGGAAGAGGAGATGTGGAAGAATGGGAGGGGTAAGGGGAGGGAAACTGTCATCAGGGAAGATCGCATGAGAAAAGAAGTGTCTATGTTTAATAAAAGAAACGAAAATCTATCAAACAAATATTATTGGTCTGGAAAATAATAGAAATATATATTTGAAATGTGGTTTCTATTGAAGATTTGTTGTTCTTGCACCATCTTAAAATAGAAACTTGTTGATCCATCACAAATTAAGTAAAATTTGTAGTTGTGGTGTGTTTGTCATGATTGCTAATAAAACAGTAGGTTCTGCACCTGTAGATGTAAGCATGTGTCTATACTGAGCAGGTACAATTTTCTTCACATGATTGTTCCCTTGTCAAAGCAGAATAATTGTTTACATGACATTTATGTCATATAATTATAGTATTCTAGAGATGAGTTAAAGCATAAAGATGAAGTGCTTGGGTTATATGCAAATAAGTCACTTTAAGTAAGGGACTAGAGAACCTGCAGATTCTGATATCCTGGGTTCCTGGGTTCAATTTCCAGCAGACACCATGGATACCTATTTCATTGTATTAATATTCATAGTGCAGTGATCCATTGCATTATTTATGGGTGCTTTGCTATTCATAGTTTGGGTAGGGGAACTGCTACAAATAGCACAGCTATAAAAATTCTTGTACTTCTGTTTTGATGAGCATTTATATATATTTCTGTTGGGCACGTATCTCAAAGGAGAATTGCTTGGCCAGAGTTGGTATTTAGTTTGTTTCTTAGCAGATTCCAATACACTCTCACCAACAGCAGACAAAAGTTCAGTTATTTGAGAGGCTCACACCTTGACATCATCATTTGTAGCTCTATCGTGGTCCAGAATGCTGTTTTACTTTGCATTTTCCTGGTGACTAATGAAGTTATTTTCTATGTTTCTTGACCATGTGATACCCTCAGTTGTGGTATTTTTGTCCGTGGCGTTGCCCTTTATTTTGTCAGGATATATATGTTCTTATTGTGGCTTGGTAGATCTTTAGATTTTAAAGAACATAACCTCCTGTTAGATATAAACCTTACAAATACTTTATTGTACCAGTTCACTGGCCTTGTCAACATTCGAGTGCGAGGTTTTAGTGAAGAACAGTCCTTAATTTAATATGATTCAATGTATTGTTCCTTTTCTTTACAAATGAATTATTTGGGGACTTGCTCAATAAGCATTTGCCCTCACAAATATGAAGCTTGTAGCAATAGTCTTCTGGGTTATTTTGAAGCTAAGTTCATTGGCCTACTGTCACGTCTGTATCTGCAATCCATCGGGAGTTGATTTTGACTTGGGAGACAATTAGAAGGATGAATATTTCTTCTTGCCTAATTTGGACATCCAAGATACCATTCTTTTTCTCACCACATATAGTTTCACATCTGTAACAATCATCGCACTGAGTTCGTAATTTTTAACCTGTTTTTATAGCTGCATAATTCTATAATACCAGCATTTGGGAAGTAGACACAGAAGATAGAGAACTTAAAGTCAACTAAGACTGCATGGTAAGTTCAGGGACTGAAAGAAAAAGTAAGATTATGTGCCCCCAAAGTATAAATAAATAAATAAAAATAAAAGATGAATTTATCAGAGCTCCTGTAAGATTATGCTTATAAAGCTTATTGCATGGCTACTGTTTGCATGTATTAGAAGAAAAAAAAATAAAAGCAAAATGCTGAGCCTAAAACAATTATTGAGCTTTTCCCCATTCAGTCTGGTTCTTCAATATTTTGACTAATAAACTCAGTCTTCAATGATTATTTCCCCATAAATTTGGTCCCCTGTGCCATCAAGAATATTGATGATCCAGTAAAGAAATGCCCCGCTGTTGTCTCAGGATTTTCTTCAAAGGTTTGACCCTCATTCTGCACATTTCCATTTCAAAGTACAGAAAATTACACACACACATATTCACCTCTCCCTTTCTCTCTCTCTGTCACACACACACAAAGATTTAACTTAGCAAACAGTGATTGAAAGTACAAACTGGTTTCAGAACTGTTAAAGCACTAGAGTACACGTGCCTTACAATCAAAGAAACATGCTTCTTGTACTAGCTCTTGTTTCTAGAAGCCGGTGACACATTTGTGTGTATGTCATCCAGTGAGAAAATGATTTTTTAGGGAGGAAAAAAAACTTCCAATGAAGAAAAGAAAGCAAGATAGGGAGAGACTAAAGCTGAACAAGGATGGGATCTCCTATCCTGAGGCACAGGGAGAGGCCTGAGGCCGTTCTTAGCACTCAGTCAGTCCTTGGCTGTCGGCCATGTAGGGACCAGTGGGTAGCACCCCTGTGAAACAGCAAGTTCTGAGAGAAGAGATTAGCATGAGCTTCCAAAACGACTGGAAGGCAGGTGCAGAGGAAAGGGGTCAGCGCTTGGCAATAGCGTCTGCTCTAGGTTGATGCCCAAGTGTTGTTTTTTTCCTTTGTGAGTGAGGGTGCTGAAGTCTGGAGAGCTCAGTGTAGTTATTCAGGGTCACACAGCTAGTCAGTGGCCGAGTCTGAATACGCACTCTCTGACTCCAGAACCTTTGCAGTATAATTTGGCTCTTAAGTGACACCTCCCCAAAAGTGTTGAAGACTTAGTCCCCAGCTTGTTATCAACGTGAAGTGGTGTGACCATGTTGAGGGTGTTGGTGTTCGGAGTCTTGTGGGTAGATCTGAGAAAGAGAGACACTGCAAGGTGTTAAGGCCTTGCTGGCAGCAGGGTGACCCAGCCTCTGTGTACTGAATCTCGAACAGCCTCACAAAAGCGTGTTTACTGACTGTTACATAAAGTTGTCTTTTGGGTAAAACAAATTCCTCATGCCAAAGCCCTTGATCTGAGCTATGTTTCATGAAGGAAAGCACCACACCCCAGCAACTTCAGTCCTTACTGTGCACCTTTTGCAGCACCCAGTATTTTAAGATGTTCCAGATGTGTCGGCTATCTTGTGACCAAAGTTATGCAAAGGCTGAAAGCTCCTTCAGAAAAACAACTCCATAGAAAATAGAAAACGTCGCTGTTTTGTACAGTGATTTCTTTATGGTCTAAGTACTTTTAGAAAACAATGATATCTACCCTAGAGACAGTGAAAAACAACTCCTTCATTCTAATGTTTACCCTCTACACAAGATTCTACTAGAATTCCACTACAAAGGGGTAGAGCCCAGCAGTGGGTCTTTAGGTCGCTGAGGGGCATGCCTTTAAGGGGCAGTGGGACCACAGCCCTTCTGTAGATCTCTTTCAACTGTATATGAAGGGTTTGCTATTATTCATGCATTCCCTGTGCTGTGTTCCCACAGCCAAAGGCCTAAAAGTAATGAGTTTGTCCCCATATGGACCTCTACAGCCATGAGCCAAGATGTACCTTTTCTCTTTATGAGTAGTAGACATATCGTGAGTATGTGCCATAGTGATAGCAACACGCTTTGCTTTTATTCCATACCACTTCTAAATAAATCAAGCATTTGCTAGTGAAGCTTTATGTACTGTATGTATGTCTGTGCATTTGAATCTGACTAAGTAAGGCAGAGAAATGACACTCATTTTTAAAATGTTGATGATTTTTCCAAACCCAAATTTTATTTGTGTGTTTAGTTCAAGTTTCCTATCTTATCTTTGGAGACAAAGGAAATTGAAAGGGCAATTCTTAGACCTTCTCTGTGTTATTATTTGCCCCATCTTCTTCGATAGCAGGAAAAGGCCTGTGATTTCAGGATCATGGAGGAACTCAGTAATGCATGCAACTGATTTTCTTATTGTGACAGTGATGTCTTTCATGAAAATTCAAACGCATCTCAGTTCCATAGGCTAATAAACAAATCTCTTTAATCCAGGAATTTTAAACAATTCCAAAATCCACAAAGTACAAAACAAACTGCTTTTCTAAAAAAATTTCTATTCTATCTTCCTACAGCTCTGTGAGAGTGGGTGGCTTGAGTATCGTTATTTCTACTCTAGAGAGTATCAAATCCGTACACACTCAAAACATGGTGCTGGCTCAGTGGGTGATCCTGTCTCTAAGCTTCAAATCCCACTGGCCTTACTGTTGCCCCAGTGTGATTTCAGAGAAGCATCGGGACTCAACATCAGTGCACCTACCTGTGATTCTGAGATCTGAGCACATATCAAGATCTGTGACTACAGTTACCTCAACTTCCATGTTTCTGAGCCTGATGATACTGGTTGGCTTTGCCTACAACACTGCTCAAACTCATTTCATGCAGCTTCTCCTTCCTTTCTGGTTCTGTTTGTTTTTTGCCTAGGTTGACTCACTTGATCCCTCTTCTTCCTTCTATTAAGAGAAAATACACAAATGAATTGTCTCTTTCAGCTGAGAAGGGAGAAAAATGAGACACTGAAGTCAAATAAAGTAGAACAAGAGGAAAAATGATTCAGAAAACCCTTTACCTATTATCTACACTTGAATGGAGACTGCTTTTGTGATGAAAACAACTCTAAATAGCTTTTTAAACTCCTTGTAAACAACTCTAAATAGCTTTTTAAACTCCTTGTAAACAATATAAGACCATTTTATACCAGGACCACTTTGGAGGTGCCAGGAGCTGGTTGTGAGGAGTCGCAGGCAAGGAGTCGCAGGCAAGGAACAGTACGGCAGTTGTGGGAAAGGGTTTGATGAGCTATCCTTTATTCCTGCAAATCCTGACACAGCATATGACAGGCACTGAAAATGATATGTGCCATGTTTAAACAGCACAATGAGTGCTTATCATAATCAGTGAACAGTGAAAATAAAAACCCCACCTTTTATTCTATTTTTCTACGAGTGATGTTGAAAAACATAGTGAACTTTAAAGTAATGACAGGTTCCATGTTATAGTGTTACTGCTATAGAAAAAGGACGCAGGAATGGGATCCTCAAGAACTTACAGTGCTATTTTAAACAGGATGGTGGGCGGAGCTCAGTAAGAAAGTGATGGATCCTTAAGCAAAGAGTTAAGGAAGGTGGGGTAATTAGAGCAAAGAAGTGTGAAAGCCTGAGGCGTGTGTGTTTACAGACTTGAAGACTAATAAGGAAGTTAATGACAACAGGGTAAGAAGAAAGTGAGCACTGTTTTGTCAGACACTAAAAGCCATGGGCTATAAAGGATTGGGGCTTTAACTCTCAGTGGGAGCCATGCTCCTCCTGAGGTAAATGAGGAGGAGGATTGACTGGACAAGGGAGAACACTAGCAAGAATATTGAGGAAAAATGAAATGTGGACCCAGTCTATAGAATAGTCCAGTTAATGGGTTCTTAATTTTTTCTATAGTAGCCTAGACATTGCTGACAAAACTCATTTTATTACTCACTTTGTAAATTCTGCACAGATAGTCAAATATCAGCTTTAAAATCTGGAGAAACTTCGAACTCACCGTTTTCAGCTCTGAGGTTCCAGAGGAAATACCGAGAAAGGAAAGGGGTTTTTGTTTCTGTTTTTGTTTGTTTGTTGGTTGGTGGTGGTGTGTTATTCCGTCATCCTGATGCAGAAAGTATGCTCCTTCTATGGTGCCTGACCCAAGGGTGCCACTGTGGTGTGTGTCAGCCACAGGATCAGCTAAGCACTTTTAATAGTTAGCAAATTTTACTCTCTACAGACCTTAATAATCAAAGCCCTGGTAGCATCCCGTCTATTGCCTATGGGGTACAAAGTATCTGCAAAAGTATACTCAACATCACTTAATCTTAACATTGCTTAATCTTAAAGGCTTAGAGGTTAGCAACAGAAGACAGAGCTAGAAATTATAATCAACAATACTGAAAAGAAGTGTTGAATGCAAGAAGTGTATGAAGCACATGCCACAGGGTTTCAAGTCTACATGACCAAAATAAAAGGGGTCTTTAGATGAGGCAGCATCAGAGTTCTGCTTACGGTGAGTGGAACTTGGAGTAGTGGAGATGGGAAAATAGGATCCAGGATATGGTGGTTTAAATAAGAAATGCACCCCTGGGCTCAGATATTTGAACACTTGATCTAGAGTAGGTAGTGATATATGAGGAGTTAGTGGGAGATAGACTTGCTGGAAGAAGTCTTTGTGGGTGGGCTTCTTTCCATTTCCTGTTTGCTCTTTCTGTTTCATTTGTGGTTGAAGATGTGTTGTGGCGTCTTCCTGCTCCTGTCAGCACGCCTGCCCATGCTGTTGGGCCCCTTTCCCACTGCCGTAATGGACTCTTTATCTCTCTGGAGCTGTAAATCCCAATAAACTCTTTCATAAATTGCTTTTGGTCACAGTGTTTATTTAAAGCAACATAAAAGTAACTAATACTGAAGGAAAGGAAATAATTTCATATCAAGCTGGGAATTTAAAGTAGGATCAAGGATTGGAGAGTGTTTTCCTGGAGCTGGCTGATCAACAAAGCAGGTTGGGTGTGCAGGGGAGCGAGAGAGCGTAGGATGGAGGAAGAGACTAGAAAGTAGGCTAAGTTATAGTCAAGGGACTCTTCAGCATCACACTGAACAGCAGAAGCTGACAGTAGCATTTAGAATCATAAAAGTCATATTTCAGAATTCTATGAATTGTCCAGAAAATGAGAAAAATGAAAGGATTCATTGAACGCTGTCTTTTATGTGAGAATATTTGCTGAGACAAGCAACACCTTATGACATGAGGAGCATAAGACTAAGTCGTCAAGGGACATATGTGGGGTACAATTATCATGGCAGCTGGAGAAGAAAGGGGGTTCAAACACATGGAAAGGAATGAACACTGACACCACTAACAAGCTAATAATCACAGAGCGTGTATTTGGCCCCAGAGAAGGGTCAGTTGGGGCTCAGGGCTTTCCACACATGAAATTTTTTTCACTTACTAGTATGCCAGTGTTTTTCTACCACAATCATTTTATCCTATAGCACTTGAGAGTAAGTTATCAATGAGTCAGTGAGAAAAAAAAAAGGTAAAAGTGGGGTGGGCCTGTAAAAAGAAAAAAAATTAAATTTAACAGTG
This sequence comes from Psammomys obesus, assembly GCF_907164565.1. NCBI lineage: Eukaryota > Metazoa > Chordata > Mammalia > Rodentia > Muridae > Psammomys > Psammomys obesus. The sequence continues at coordinate 37,658,091 of NW_026596079.1, forward strand.
TATTTAAGGAAGGATTCAGGAATTGGCAGCTTCCAGAACCAGAAGTCCAGAGAACTCCTACAGGCAGCAGGAACAGGAGCTTTTACAGACTTAAAACAGAAGGAAAATAGAGACCTCATCTGAGGGGCTACAGATGAGTGTTTGCCTCGTTTGGGGGACAGTAATATGTGAGATTTGCATTCTACGAGCTCTGATCCATTACGTGATTGTAATTGGTTGAAACTTGTCTGTTTGTTGTAATGTAAGCTAGCTAGACTCTAGTATATGCATGGATCAAAATACAAGACAACCTTGAGTTCAATGGATTTCTGGTTATTTGCTTTACTAGTGAAGATGGGTAAGAAGCTACCCATGTCCATAAACTGAGTAAGATCTCAAGTACCACTAGAAATGTGTAAGGTAAAAAGGCAGAAGTCCACAGTCCACAAGGCCAGCTGAGGTATGCTCAGCTGCCAAGCCAAGGTGCTGGGGCAATAGGTTCCTTTATGCTCCCCACCTCAGTGAATAGCCTGGGGGGCAGGTGTTTGTGGACCCTCAGGATGCTGCCTACCTTGACTCCTGACTTCTTGGTTCCTACTAAAAAGCCACTTTCTGCTAGACTTTTTCTTTCTACATACTACACTCCATCATGTATTTAGAGTATAATCCTTATTTTTGAATAGTTTAAAACATCCCATCATCTGTAGAAAATGAAAAACAAATACAGAAGAATGATTAGATAATAGGTACTAGAGAATACACAGAATACAGTATCCAAACTGGAATTTCCTTGCTGCTTTTTTTTTTCTTTCATTCTAGAAGAGAGACATGAAATGGACCAAGAGAAAAAAGTGTGAGTAGATTAAAGGCAGATGGGAAAGAAAATTAGAGATGTAGGGAGGGGGGTCAGAAGAGATGGCGGTGCTAAGTGAGCTAAGCAAAGAGCAAAGAGGAAACCTGCAGGGAGCTGTGGAAAAGAAAGGTGGAGGGAGGAGGAATGAGGGAGATTCTCAACATAAAAGAAGAGCAAAGGGCAGGGCTCTTCCTCAGCAACAGACTCTGTTTATATGCATGTGCTCCGAGAACTGGAGTGGGCGACAGAGATGAGACCTGGGCCTCTTTTTTTATTGTTTATTATTAGTTACATTTTATTAACTCTGTATTCCGCTCCCTTATTCCCTCCCAATCCCACCCTCCCTCCCTCAGCTTCTCCCTGCCCCTTTCCAAGTCCAAGGATTGGGGAGGACCTCCTCCCCTTTTGTCTGGCCCTGTTTTATCAGGTATCTTCAGGACTGGCTGCAACGACCTCCTCTGTGGCCTAGCAGGACTGCTCCTCCCTTGGGGGGTGGGGGGGTCAAAGAGCCTGCCATTGAGTTTCTGTCAGAGATAGTCCCTGTTCCCCTTACTATGGGAAACCAATTGGTTATTGAGCTACCACGAGCTTCGTCCGAGCAAAGGTTCTAGGTTATATCCATACATGGTCCTTGGTTGGAGAAACAGTTTCAGAAAAAAACCCTGTACAAATGGTGGGATCTAGAAAAGATCATTCTGAGTGAGGTATCCCAGAAGGAGAAAGACAAACATGGTATATACTCGCTTATATAGACCTACAAGATATGATAAACATAATGAAGTCTATACACCTAAAGAAGATAAGTAGGAGACCTGGGCGTCTTTAAGACACCTGAATTTAGACAAAGCCAGCACTACTGCTTTAACAGCATCGACCCAATGCTTCCATTGTTGGCTTGCCTCTCTTTTCTCACTGCTTTCAAAGCTACCTCATCTCCCAATTCTTCACTGGGCCCTCTTCTGGTCCTTTGGGTGATTCCTTTGTCCCAGACCTGAGGACAGTCACTTTAGGATCACTTATACATGAGATGGGAAAAACAGTCAGACATAAAGGACCCCCTTGGCACAAATAGAATATAAAAAGCATGGAAGTCTCTCCCTCTCTCCTCTCATTCTTTCTTTCTTTCTTTCTTTCTTTCTTTCTTTCTTTCTTTCTTTCTTTTTCTTTCTTTTTCTCTTTTTCTCACTCTCTTTATCTCTCTCCTCTCCATCTGTCTGTCTGTCTCTCTGTGAGTCTTCAGCATTATGTTCTAACTGTTTAATACCTATAGGACTCCTCCACAGTGGCTTCCCAGGGGGAAATCTCAGCTCTATACCAGACAGCAGGTACCTGCTAGGAGACCTTAAGCCCAGGTGTGCTCCTTCCCTTGGCCAGACAGCTAGTGAGGTCCTTTTTAGGACCAGAATGAGTGGGCCACTGCCCTCAGTAGTCCTGGCCTGACTTCCTCAGCGGTAAGATAATGATGATGAGTTTTGTTAGGATCTAATGTAGAAGGATAGTTGAACGTGATTTACATACTGAAAACCTCCTACCAGGGATTAAACTGTTTCAGCAAAGCCTGGGGATCTCCAGAAAAGCTTCAGCAGGCAGAAGGGTGAGACTCTTGAGCTCCTTTCTGGCTGTGTTCAGCCAGGAATATTTAGCTTTTATTACAGTTTAGTAGCTGATTTAGTTCAAAGAAAGTGGGTTTCATAGCCTTTAAAAACTATATAGTTAAGCAAGCGTGGTAGCACATACCTTCAATTCCAGCTCACAGGAGGCAGAGATAGGTGGATCTCTGTGAGTTTCAGACAGGCCTGGTCTACAAAGTGAGTTCAGGGCAGCCAAGGCTACCCAGAGAAACCCTGTCCTGAAAACAACAACAACAACAACAACAAAGAACAGCTAGTTAATTTGTGCATCACAAATCATTTATTTTCTTCTAGATTTCCACTGTAGCATCCCTTAGACAATTCAAGTTAATCTCTTCTCTCATTTTTGTGCTATTAATCTAATATTTGATATTATTATTTGTATGTTTGTGTGTGTTATAAGCTTGGGCGCTCATTTCATGGTGTGCATGTAGAGATTCAAGAACAACCTTTGGAATTGTTTCTTTTCATCCACTGTTGGGTGTAAGGTTCCAAGTCAGGTCCTCGACTAGAGCAGCAAGTCTTTTTACTTGCTCAGCAATCTCACTCCTCTATATTTTAAAAAGATGATTAACAACCCTTTCTTGAATTGAGTCAGTACCCCACAGATGAGGCCCACTTTCTGAGTGACCCGACAGGGATGCAGGAAGCCATCTTCAGCCCAAGCACCGGGCCTGCCAGTGCTACAGAAGCTTCCTTCCATTTCCTTCAGCTTTTCTCCTCAGCAGCCTCTCGTTCTCAGTTGCTGTGTCTCCCACACAACCAGCTCCTTCCCCAAGGGAGTGAACCACACTAGGGAGTGTAGGGCTGTCTCAGAACCAAATTGGCCATATGGTCAGAGAGGCCAAGAATGAAATACGGGAAGGACTAGAAACACATGTAGAAGGAAGGTGGAATAGACAATTAAGACTCTGAGAGGGCTGGAAGAGGGAAGATGGGCCTCGAGATTACATTCTCTGAGTGAGTAGGAACAAAACTGTTCACTGACTGGCCTCTAATCTAATCTGCCACTCTTATATGACAAGGACACTCCCTCAGGACTCCACAAACTACGAATAAAAATAGAGTTCAGTCGGGGATCTACCCATCTTCCCTGCCAGGCATGAAATACGTTATATCCTCCATAGGCTCACGTTTCCAGTAGTTGGCTCCCATCTGGTGGTGCTGCCTGCGGACAACGTGAAGACTGTAGGAGATGAGAGCCAGCTGGAGGAAAACAGCCACTGAGGGACTGTCTTTAGTGGCATAGTATCCTGGGCTGCTTCCTGTCTCACCACCTACTTCCTCCCCACCATGCTAGCCCCACAGCAGTGGCATGAACCCTATGAAACTGTGAGTTAAAGCAAATCCTCCCACCTTAAATTGTTCAAAGCAACAAAACATGCTATATCCTCTTATCCACACTAAACCCTGTAACAACTTATATTTGATTTGGGGACCCTTCCCATCCTTAAGTCCTTCCTGCAGCCTTTCTTTTTGGGTCACACAGACTATAGAAGCAGTGGGGATAAGTGCCTCTCTTGTTAGCTCTGCTGCACAAACAGGCGGCTTAGTTAGCTATATCAACATGTATCAAATGGGTGGGAGGAGGAGTACTGACGTGATGGCTCAGCAGTTAAGAGCACTGGCTGCTCTTCCAAAGCACCCAACTCCCATCCCTATTCTCCCATGCAAAGTCTCACAACCATACTTCACTCCAGTGGCAGGAGATCAGACGCCCCCTTCTGGACTTTGGAGATACTGCACACACATGGTGCACAGACAGGCGTGCAAGCAAGACACCCACACGTGCAAAACAATAAAATAAGACATTAACATAGGGTAGACATGGCCTGGAGGCCCCAGCACAGGCCGGGGTGGAGGCAGAGGCACCGCTCTTGCTGAAATGTTCAGTCCCGTAGTAATTTCTTCTTGACTCCAGCTGCTGGTCAGGCCTGCCTCTGACACCAGTTCTTTTGTATCTTCAGTTATGCCTCCAGACCTTTCTACTACAAAAGCCCTAGCCCTTCTTGAGGGGGAAGTGGGTTGCCTGGACACCCATCTGTTCCTCCTTTTCTGTCTTTTTGAGTACCATCAGGCTGCAGATTGTGAGCTGTAGCTTCTAAATGCATGAAATGAAGTGGGGACGAAAAGGGGATGGCTTGATTGTTGCTCTGATGAGAGTGCAATTTTTATAATGCACAGAGCTGCAACAAGCGTCTGAAAGCATTCCATGACCTTCTTTCTGACGCATAGGACAATATAATTAACTTGCTTAACAGCCTGGCTTCCCCTTGAAAAAGATTTAGAACTCTAGTCTAGGGGCGTAGTTATAGTCCTTGGAATAGACAGTTGTTATTTTCCATGAGAATCGCAAGCGTCTTTATGTTTATTTTAAGCTGTCTATTCTATGAATCCATAATTCTTTAGGTATTAGTTATGGCTTATCTGGGACTTAAGAGGAGGAAAGAGGCTAGTACTCGAAAATGTGTTAAATAATGTAAGGTGTAAGCTCCAGCTGGGGAAAGAAATTGTAAAGCTAAAGAATTCAATTTAGTTTTCAGCTCCCTCTGGGCTATGTGACCTTCCAGAGCCTTTGAGGAATGCTTCCGAATTCCTGCCAGGTTGAACCAGATTTTTTTTTCAACATTGTTTGAATTAAATGGAGATGGGGTCCCCAGGATTCCATAGACTGTTCATGTCTATGCAGTAGTTTCCCCCAGGAAATATCAACTTGATCCTCCTCGAAATGAATGCTCTCAACCTGCCAGAGAATCCCAAAGAAGCCACTTTACCTCAGCCTAGCGAATCCTGATGATCCATTCATTGTCCATTGCCATCGGAGCTTAAAATTTTAAGCTCACTTAAAATTTCTGTACAGATGCCTTAAATGACCGAGATGTTAATATCACATTCTGACTTCCGTTGGTTATCTGAGAAACTCCCACCACAGCAAACTAAGGACAAATAAGAAGTTCTTTCAGACAGTGGTCTGGAAAGCCAGGAGAAACTGTTCCACCCATGGGTTTGGCACAGCAATTTGGCATCTGCACTCCATGCCTAGCTAAGTTGTGCTACCTCGGAAAGATGCCCAATGAAGTGCCCAGAAGCGGAACAAACACAAACCTTCTGATGCAGCTGCAAACATACTATAGAAGAACTAGAAACATTTCCAGAGTAATGGTAACTCATTGCTCACAAGCGCAAACCCATGACCTATATATAATAAATAACCTATATTGCTGTCATAATTCTGCCAGTGCCATGTGAAGCATACCAAGAATGTTGGTATTCCTTCCCTTACTCAGGCCTCAAAAGCAGCCCCTGAGGGCAGATGTTTGGCCTCTGTTTCACAAAGGAGGTGTCCAAGGTCACTGTCATAGGGTAAAGCTAAGTTTGATAACAATGGCTTCTTATTCTGACTTCCTGGCTTGTGCTACTTATTATTCTGCATTGGTACCCAGCCTTTGAAATAATCTCCTTATCTTTAAGGAGTCTAGAGTCAGGGGCTGGAACACTTTGCCACACCCCTCCGCACAGAATTAGCTAAAGGCAGGAAGAATGTGGGCTGCTGTGAATTATAATTCTAGATGCTCAGAAAGACACTTTGACTAAATGCGTAAGTGATTCCATGCCTACTAGATGTTAGGAATTCAACACGAGTTAGGTGCCAGCAGAGAGCTACAAACTTCATGATCGATCAAAATGTGATCGGTTGCTCGGCACTCGTTTTAGTATTCCTACAAGTACGTGGTTAGGAAGACTGTCTGCTAAGGAAACAATATGCAGCAGAACAGGGGCCAGAACCAGCGGCATCAGAATCAACATGTCAATGTAAAAGAAATCGGTTGGCAGAAACTAGAAACCCTTCACCTTCTGGGCTACAAGTAAGGAACCGCACGACCCAGAAATACCAGAGATAAGCAAGGGGCGGGTGCTGTGTAAATGACCCAGAAACACCCATAGCCTCGTGGTCCGCAGCCTTGAGCCCTTCCTCAGCTCTTAGCCCACCCCTTTCTCAAGGGTGCTCTCCGTTTATTTGTTTGTTTGTTTGATTGTTTTGTTTTATGTTGTTTTGTTTTGTTTTGTTTTGTTTTTTGAGACAGGCTTTCTTTGTGTAGCCTCAGCTGTCCTGGCTTTGTAGACCAGGCTGTCCTCCAGAGATCTGCTTGACTCTGCCTTCCTGAGTGCTGAGATTAAAGGTGGGTGTCACCATGCCTGGTTTCCTTTTCTTAGTAAACTGGGGATATTTCTATTTATAGGCACGTGCCCTAGTGATAGCACTGCTTTGTCCTGGGACGCAAGATCCTGGAAACTTCAGAAGGAGCCTTCCAGATTCAGAGCCGCACCTATAGCAGAAGGACCCGTCACAATGAACTAGGCAGATTCAAAGGTGATGAGAATTCTATTATTCCCTTCTGATCTTATGTTTGCAATAAAGGCAAACTGAGAAATGCCCACTAAACCAATAACCTAGAATTTTACTCTTTGAGATTTTCTGATTATTTGGGGGTAAATATAATATTAACTGGGGGCATGCAGACAGTTGCCTTAAAATATTAACATTTTGTGAAGTACAGTATGCGCACAGCAATTAACAATAATTACAGTTGAATTCTCATGCACTCTATAGCTGGCACTCAGGTCAAGACCAGTCTGGCACTGGGACCTTGTCTATACTTTCTTTTGTCTTCCCTCAAGGGCCATCTCTCTTTTAGCTTACAGATTTGTGCTTTCTTTCTCAAATAAACTCCTGTTAAAATAATTCACTTTGAATCACTTCTCATCTTTATGAAAAGAGGAAGATTTCAAACAGTTACAAACTTACAAAAGAAAGCTCAATACCAATTCAGTGAGATCTGAAGCGCGTAAGACCCATTTTCTAGGACCTTTTATTCTTTGTGGAGACCCCGGGGAGAGACAGTAAGGCCAGAATCTTCCACTTCTCAGAAAGAATCCTTCTCCCAAGACGATGAGCAATGGCAAACATTTCAGATAATTTCAAGAAATGCTTTTAAAGTGTTTCCTAGAATCTGAGTGGAGCTCTCGCTCATTCCCATCTTCCCACGTTCTCACGTTTAAATTCTAACCTATTGTTCAGTGTAAGGATTATTCCACTGTCAAACCCAGAGCTACCTATGTGTTGTGAGAAAAGTAGTTAGTATTCCAGGCACTGGAGAGAAGCCCTTTCTAAATTAAATGAAATTTCAGTGTGGATATATAATACCAAATCAGATTGTCTGATTTTTAACAGAGATTTGGTTAAACTCAATTTTATATGTAATTTTCTATTTGTAGAAACTAATAGAAGGAAATTGTAATCGACATGAAAGAGAACAAGAACCTTATAGTTTGTCATACTCTGTTATGCATTAAAATGATAACACTGATTTCATGCTCCACTATTTCATTAAAGTTTCCTGCTGTCATTAATGCTTTCATAATTAAAATAACCTTTAATTTTACTCAGAACCAAACACATATTTAAAACTCTACCCAAATACTTGTGCTCAGATTTTAGAGGGTTTTCCCCTTAAAGGGGTGTGATTAGCCTTTCCACCAGAGCCTGTGTTTGATTTTGGCAGGCAGGAAAAAAAGAAGCATATTCAGGGAGAATTCTAAATAAAATATTTCCTCCTGAGTGGGATTACATCTCATGTAAGTGTTGCATGCTCTTCGCTGTTTCTTTCAAAGTGGTTGGCTATTGGGGACTGTCTTTTCTTTTTCACTGAATACAGTGCAACACTTAACTCTTAAGGTTGACATTATTTTGGATGCATGTTTTATTATAATTTGTATATACACACATATGACTAACTGTGTATTTTTATCATTTACCTGTGGCATTTTTTTGCTATAAGTGTGTGTATAGAAATGTCAGTTGGGTGTATGTGGAATTACCTATGCCTATATACTTGCACACATGCATAATGTTTTGCAACTATAGCCCTATCTGTTGTGTATTCCTTTGTGATAAATTAAATTCTGTGTTTTAGCAGATGTAGACATGTGTGTTATGGATAGTGGTTTCTGCTTCAGTTATCTGAATTTTTATGCCTTTTCAAGATAGCTTTGTTAGCAATTTTGATATCAATTAAAACTAATAATAACTAACATTTATTAGGTGTTAAATGCTAAGCATGTTGCTAGGTGCCTCAGTACAAACACAAAATGTTCACTATTATTACAAACACCATTACACACACAAGACCACAAAGACTTAGGAAATACAAGGACCTTGGCCAAGTCCCATAGTTAAACATGGCAGAGTCACAGCTCAAAATTAATGTTCCTAAAGACAAATGCTCGTACTTATCTGCTCTGCTGGCCTGCCAAGCTCCATGTGGTTCTCTATAATCTCACCAGCAACTCCTTAAGAAGGTCCTCCTGCATCGCTTTGGAACTGAGAAGTAACATCTCCAACTAACATGACTGAACTTTGATTGGAGTTTCATTTGACCCACAAAAAATTTTGGAAATAATAGATTTTTCATAAATATTTCTTCTTCCCATGTTCTCTCTTTAAGTCTCATTTTAAAATCTCAATAAAATCCTGTACTTTTCACAAATAGGTCAGAAGTCTTTTTCTCATAAATACTCTTATCTAATCTATAATTTATTTTCTACTGACAAAATGATCACACTATATTTTGGATGTGTCTTCCAGAATCCATGTGTTGTAAACTTAATCTCCAAAGTTTAATGCTGATGGTATTTGGAGGTAGAAACCTTTGGCAGCTGGCTGGCTGTGAAAGATCAACAGTCAAATGTATTTGTGGATTAGCGGCTCTGTTATAAAAGTAAACTCTGCCTGCACAGTTCCTTGGTCTCATATGGGAAACTCTCCACCACACTGTATTTAGCGAGAAGGCCCTCACCAAATAACACATAGAGGCCAAAAGCATCCTCTTAGGACTTCCCAGGCCCCAGAACTAAGAGCTGTACAAACCTCTAGTCTTCATAATTCATGCAGCCTATGCATGCAGTCGCAGAAATCAAAACTAGAACTGATGGAGATCAACCATCTATTCTAGTTTGCTCAAGCAGCATATGGGCCTGAGGATTTACACAAACTACAAGCTAACAAGCCATCCTGTAACTGGGTCATGAATGTTGGAAAGAAGAGGCTCTTGAATGAAGAGAGCACTTCATTGTCTACAGCAAAAGCTTAAGTAGAATGCCCGTGTGACATGCTTGGGAGTGCCTCATCTTCCTGGGCTGAAGCATGCCTCCACATGCAATAGCCTGCAAATAATCCCTGAGCTCAGGGGACTCTCCGCTTGCACAGGGAACAGAAGCGAGAGTGTGCTTTGCTTGAATGGGTAGTTCCTCATTCTTAAAAGATGACTTTGCAAGCATAATCTGAAAGATGACCAGGGTAAGAAAATAATCAGGTTAAGGTCTAGCATTCCTCTCCTATCCAGGAAAAGCATAAATGGCCATTTAGGGAAGAAGACAAAAGTCCCTCAGCAAAGGTATATGTGATTGACTTTGACTTTATATACTTTTCTTGTATTCAGAAAACTTGATAGAATCATTATTTGGTATAAGGTGTAGGTATCATACACACACACACACACAGTATATTTAGATAGCGAAGATTATCTATATAATAAATTCAGTATCTTGTACTTCAAACTTGTATTTATTTTACTTTCAATACTACTCTTTCTCTTTTGATACTCTGATCAATACTGATCACATATCTATTTTATTTTCTAAAATCTTCATAATTAATAATATGTGCATATGTATCTGTCTTTAAATGTAGACTGTGGTCTCTTTAAACAGAGACTCAGCATATTCATCTTTGCAACCTTTGTACCTTGTGTAGTGTCTAGAGTAGACCAGGGAAGGAGTCAGGGAGGAATGGAGGGATGAAAGGATGGAGGGAGGGAAGGAAGAAATGAGTGAAAAAATGGATGCATGTTATTTACCTGGTTATTTGAATATATATTTTTGCTCTATGTTTTCAGTATATCAGGGAGGAATGGAAGGATGGAAGGATGGAGGGAGGGAAGGAAGAAGTGAGTGAAAAAATGGATACATGTTAGTTACCCGGTTATTTGAATATATTTTTTTGCTCTATGTTTTCAGTATATCTGAGAATTATTTCTTTCTTTTTCAAACATGCTCCCAAGAAATCCTGTAAATTTCAAAATTTCAGGCAAACCAGAAATCTCTGTCATGAGTTTCAAAAATGCCCTGGCAAAGGTTAATTGTTTGTTCAATTTTAATGACTATAACAGACAGAGCTGGTAAATAGGACTCTTTACATTTACTCCTACTTGATTTTTAAAAAGCCAACCTGAAGCAAAGCTAGCCTGTTCTTAAGCATCAACACACTCAGCTTTGACTTCCTGACAACATACAGTACTTATGTACATGACAGTAATACAGGCCTGCCCCTCCCCCAACACTTTGCAATTCTCCTTGGCTTAGCACTGATAGTCGCTGTCCAGGTGAGTTCTCCAAAACACGTGGTGATCGGATCCTGTCACCTTTCCTCTTTAAGGAGGAGGCAACACACACACCCAGACACACGCACACACATGCATACACACACCCAGACACACACACACACACACACACACACACACACACGTACACACTCAAAGGGCACCTTCCTTTAACCTTCAAGATAAAGCAAAATTGCTCATGGTTGGCAAAACCTCTTGAGCTCTGGTACCTAGCATGGCATTCTACTCTAAGGATATCACAAAGATTACAGTTTCTCAGACAAGACCAAACCTTCTGGGCCATTGTGTACACTGCCCCTTCTGTCTGGAACATTTTCCCTGGCACCTTTTCTCTTGCCAATATTGTATAGTCTTTTAATTCATTTTGAAATTTGCATTCCATCAAAGTCTTTTCCTGACTGCTCCTCCCGGTAAACTGACTTTTCTCTTTGAGATGTACTTTTAAGTCCTACCCTCCCTTCCTTGTCCCTCCTTTACCTCTGGACAAAGTCTCATTGCCAATGAGGGTATTTGTGGGCTCTTAACCTTGAGACCCAACTCCTGTGAAACCAGGCAAAGAACTGGCAACTAAAAATTGCTTAATGGCTGTTAACACTCCATCAAAAGTAGGAAATTTGAAGAAAGAGCTATTATTCTCCATGTGGAAGAGCATAGACCTGGGGGAAGGTTCAAGCATCTCCATGTTTCTGAGAAGCTGAACTGTGGGTGTCTACACAAGGAGAGAACCAGCCTTCAGTGCACCTCCAGGTGTGCTTAGCTGCTGGGGACCGGAGGAGGCTTCAGGCTCACTTGAATTCCTTTCTGCAAGTTGTTACCACTAGGAACAATCATCCCAGCCCCCAATTTGCCTTTAAAAAGGCCTGGTGGGGAAAGGTACCATTACCTCAAAGGAATACATCCAAGCAGAAAGTGAAGACATTGTTTTAGGACAAATGGAAAGCCCATGTACCTATCCAATCAAACCTTACAGAAATCAGCTACTTCATCTGCCCTTTGAAGTCTAATGGTGTAATGTGCAAAATTCATTCTCTCTCTCCCAGTCCTGACCCCTTCCTCCTTCCCTCCCTTTTCCCCTTCCTCTTTCTTTCTCTTTCTCTTTCTCTCCCTTCCTCCCTCCATCCCCCCACATACATGTTTTTTTGAAAAACAAAATACACAATGCTCTAATTCTAAAGGATTAGTCTTCAAGGACAAAATGAAGCACCAAAGATGAAAACTGCATGCACAAAAATAGATAAGCTAAAATGGCCTTGGTCATGCAGCACTAAAGAAGGAGGTGACAACGGCTTCCCCTAATGACTGACACCAGATAAATGCTCTGTGTTTGGAAATTGCTGTGCGCTTCCATCTACCCACACTCTGATGCAGGCAAACAACACCAGGGCTTGGTACCAGTTGTTAAAAATAAATTGTGAAGGCTCACAGAAAAGACGTTATTGAATAGAAGACACATTATATTGCGTGGAAAAGCTCTGGATCCCTGAGAAGTGGATCCCTACAGAGAACAATTACCCCCAGACATTCAGCTGACCCCCAAGATACAAACCCATTCAGAGATTATAGCCTCACAGCCTAGAGAGGGGTGTATAAAGAAATGAAGCTTTGCTTCTCGGTGGGACTCCTGTTAACCTGGGATATTCTGAAGCAGCAACACTAGCCGGCATGGGGCTTAGTAATCAAGCACCTAGCAATTTCTTGTATTTGATGTAGGTCTCAATAAAAGTCTCCACAATTTTCCAAGGATTTTTTTTTCTTTGCTTCAGCTCATGGGTAGTTTAAGTGAAGATTAATGCAAGGGCTTGCTATGTTATACTTACATCATTAAAATATTGCATTGGAAGATGTGTTTAATACCCAAGAATCCCACTGATCCTCTTTATTAAGCTCTTTAAAGGAACACTTTAAACAGTGAACAGAGCTGGATATTAGAGTTTTCATTTAAGCACAAGCTTTACTTTGCTACTTATATTCAAATTAGATGGTACCCTAGGGCATTTTGGCACAAGCTTTGTGTCAAATATATATATATATACACACACACATCACAGATAATATCTATTTTATATTATATTTATTATATTTATATTATATATTTATATATACTTATATATATAAAGACCAACCACTCTGTTCAACAGGATAGAAACCAGAAGAGCACATTTTCTTTAATAAGGTGCTTGTTGTATGGCAGGCACTGTCTTATTGGAACTGTGGAAGTTAAGGGGCTAATGCTGCTGAGAGCTCTGTTTAACAGACAAGGCTGACAACTTGCCCTAGGAGTCGCCCGACTCTACAGTGGGATCATCTGGGTTGTAACAGACCCTAACACCAAAAGCTCTTCAGTATACTTATCACTCCCCTGTGGTTCCTCTTCACTCTCAAGCTATGAGCTATCAAGATAGGAGTTAGAGAATCAAAGCATAGAAAACTGACTCTTGGCTTCAGAAAAACCTATTTTTTCTTTTCATTCCTTTTTTCCCCAATCTGGAGCACTTTTCAGCTTTTGTTAATGGTTATTACAAGACTCATAAGCAAAAATAAAACTGTAGCTTGCAATTTGTTAACTGATATTAGTCATAACTACAAATAAAATATGTGAAGCAGTCAATAGTAATGAAAGAACAAAACAGCTCTGTTATGTCTATGGATAGAACAGGAAAGTACCGGAACACTGATGAACATTAAGTATGAAATACACAGTAGAGCAGATGATTTAGAGGCCTCCCCAGGGGGCTTAGAGAGACCAAGAACCAGACTCTTAGGATGTTTGCAGCCATAAACCCTACTGAAAGGCAGGGCTTAGCCGACTCAGGAGTTCACAGTCTTGCATAATAAATAAATATCTGACTTATAACAGGCTCTGTAGAAGTGTACAGTAACACTGTTAGGGCTAATAATTTTGCTATTATTATGTATTATGTATCTGTGCTATTATTGTGCATATCTACTGCCATAATATATGGATGTCAAGGCGGGTGTTTTCAAGGTTGGTAAACAGCACTTAAACTCAGGTGATTTTCTCTTTTGTGCTTTAGCACTCACACTGGGACATTGGTTCCTACTCTCATACCTCAAAAAGAGTTGCAGTAATTTCACAGGCCATTTTCAGAAAAAAAAATCATCCCAAAACAGAAAACAGCAATGCTATAGAGAAGGCTTTCCCCAAAGCCCTCAGCAGCTATCCCTTAGTGTCACTCATGAGTCAATATTGTAATGTCTGCACCAGCAGCAAGGGAGGCATGGAAAAATGGAGCTGACATTTTCTGTATTAGAAGGGCTTTTCTGACAAAGACAAGAGAGAGCAGTTCCTGGGAAGGCAGCTCACAGTGCCAGTCAGCCATGCAATGAGGCTACTCCCCCCAGCAAACACTGTTCAAGGTACACAGGCTCTCCCAGAGCTTTCTGAGGAGATGGAGCATTCTTATGATGCTATCAGATGATTTCAGATTATCACAAGAAAAATTATGATTTGAGGTTAACCTTTTCCCTTCTGCTCAAGTAATAAAAAGATATTAAGCACTTGAACAAGGAATCTGTCCTCTCTAGCAAGAAATCAGAGTAATGTGGACTTCAGAATTTCTTGAAATTTTTAATTTTTTTTTATCATAGAGGCTCTCAGATGCACCACAGTTTTTTAGCAAAGCATCTACCAGGTGTGAAGGACAGCCACGGAGGGCAGGGCAGTTAGATGCCACAGAATACGGATGAGCAGGAAGTCACACCCACTGAACAACAGGTATGGCCACCACCTGTCAGCCATGGAAATGGCTTATGAAGGGGGTGGCTCTCTCTGTAGTGCTCTCAGTACCCCACTGCTTGCAGAGCTTTTCTTCGTGGAGGAAAAGAACAGAACTATACATTGGCAACATAGGGAAAATTAATCACTACTTTGGAAGAAACGATGTTCACAGGTTCAGGTCCACTATGGGCAAAATACAGAGCAAATCTAGTCTAGATAGATTATTTTTGAAGAAACAGACATCATAACAGGATTCTATGGCACCAAAGTGAAGTGCTTTTCTCACTTATCTTCAAAAATACTCATGCAGCAGGGATATTTATCAGGCATTTGTTGACGGGGATGCTGAACACACAGCTTATAACATTCTTTAGATGAAGAATCTAAACACTGGAAGAATTCAAGCAAACAGTCAACTGGGGAACCACAACCATAAGAAGACAGAAAGAATGTGGCCATGGGGATGGAGGGTATCAGAGAGAATTGTCCCTATTAGATCTACAGCTTTAATATAAAAAAGATTACAATTCAATATCTGTTTGCCAATTATTTGACCTCTCAGAGCCTTGGTGTCCTCTATGAAAAGAATGACTTCTTTAGACAGCTGTTGTGGAGATTAAATGAATTAATATATGTAAATGTCATAGAACATTGCCTTTACTTATTATAAATACTAGTGACTCATGAGAAGAGAAGGCCAATAGGAGACCACAGTCCTAACCTTTGTGACATGAAACAGAATCACTAACTTTATGGTGTGAACTCGGTTACAGAAGAGCTCAATGAAAGAGGAAGGGGGTTGGTAAAGGAAATGTTTTGCAAAAGGGATACATTTGCTCGTGATATAGCTTTTGCTGCACTAATTAGCCAGTTTATAAGACTGCGCTTAGTGCTGAGGGTGAAGGCGAAACCTCTAAGACAGTTTTTGGAGCTTCTCTGTGATGTACAGAATAAAGAAGCTGTAAGGGAAGGGCTATTGTGTGGGAAGGTCCTGCTAACCTGGAAACAGAGCCCTCATCCTATTTAAGCTCTCTTATGTCATTTAAATGATAAGATGTATAATTTAAAGATGGACATGAAGCAGTATCTGTGGAACCTGGGAATACCTGAAGTCTTGAGCGTTCCTTGAAGTCACGTTGCTTAGGAACTGGTATGGGGCTTGGGATCCAAAACCATTCTCTAGATCTATCATCTTGTCATTCCCATCTCCCCAGAAGTCCATAGAACTCTTCTGGAATCACAAATTCCATCATTTGCCTTATCTTTCTGCGAATAACTGTGTCAGTGGTCTCCTGCTCACTTGTTTTGGCTAACTCTTGATTTCCACTTCTTCACAGTTCCTGTCTTTCACAACACTTCTACCTTTAATCTTGCTGTCTTTCTTCACTAGATTTCTTCCCAGAAATCCTGATTTATGCCACCTTAATCTCCATTGTTCCCATGGAGCAAGTTATAGCCTCCTGGCTTATAGACTGTCTTCAGCCATATGCTCAGTTCTGGTTTAATCATTCATGCCAAGGACAA
Source organism: Psammomys obesus (assembly GCF_907164565.1). Taxonomy (NCBI): domain Eukaryota; kingdom Metazoa; phylum Chordata; class Mammalia; order Rodentia; family Muridae; genus Psammomys; species Psammomys obesus. The sequence goes on from NW_026596079.1 coordinate 37,674,276, forward strand.
AGTCCCATAGTGCTAACATGAACACATTTGCTAAATGGCTGCCTTATGGAAGCGTAACAAGTAAGGAAGGTACCAGCCTTCTAGAAGAAAGCATTCTGAAGCCTGATCTACATACCTTAGCAAATGCTACAAGTTAGACTCAGGAAACTAGAACTGGCAAGGAATAAATTATATAAAGCCTTCAATTCAGAAAAGGTTTGTGTTTTATTAAGAAAAGACTTTGGCACTTGATTGGACATAAAAGAAACATCAGGGAGCCAGCAATATAGATGATAACACAGTAGATAGCCAAGTCACCTAGGAGAAGGAAAAGCTCACTAATTTTATAATAGAATAAAAACACCAGGGGTTTAATCAAGCATGCTAAATCTTTTACTGATATAATAGATACTAATGCTATAATTCGGGAAACTTATATTTTTCTGAATTATAACCCAGATGTCTTTATGGTGTTAAAATGTAAATTAGGCAACTAGGAACTTGTTAGGGAAAAATGTTAGCATCCTAATTTGTTGAGCCACCATGTGACCTTGTCAACAATCAAGTATGCAAACAGGCATCCTTTGGTCCTCAAAATGTGCGTCCAGCTCACTCCCAGAAGACCAGGGGAGCCTCATGCTAAATGAAAATGTCATAACTCTAAACTTCAAATCAGAACAGGAGAGGCTGCTTGACTTAAAGATAAATAAGAAAGTACCAAATGGGCGGCACACAAGGAGCAAGAACAGAACAGTCAGTTCTCTGTCAGGGGCACACTAGCAAGAGTCGCTGCAGACATAATCACCACTAGAAAGGAACCCAGCAGAACACAGTGAACACTCTAATTCAATTTATATTATTATATTGATGACGCATTTATATAGTCCTTTTTTGCCAAGGCTGTCAAGCACATTAGGCAAAGTTCTGCATAACAGGACTCAGAATATTGAGTTGGAGAGCGGCATTGTAAATTTCCTCACCTTCAAACGTCTTTACAGAAATCCTCAAAACTACAATGGGAGATAGATATGAGTCAGGAGTTTCATCTGCTTTGGAGAGACATTTCATTTCTCTCATTTTGTTCTACCAGTTTCTAAAAGGGAATTTCCATCACCAGTTTCTAGGTGTCCAGTGTGTTTTTTGCTTTGGCTTGAATGTTTCCGTCTTCCCAATATCACCCTGAAACTTAATCTCCAGAACAAAAGTAACAGAGGTAGGACTTTGAGGAAGCAGTTGATACAGGAGGGCTCCACTCTCATAGATGGCCTTAGTGTCCACATAGATGAACTTTTGGAAGAAAAATTATCCCTTTTTCCTCCTGCCTTGTACCATGCTAAAATATGCATCAAGGAGGCGCCATCTTGAAAGGATATAGAAACTCTCCCCAGGTGTTGGATAATAGAATAGGGTCATGAGGAATTGAGTCAGGCTGTACTGGGTAATAACCCTTGTCCATAAAGAATTACTTGGTCTCAGCCTGACCAGTCCACCAGCAGAAACATGTCAGGGTATAAAAAACAACCCACCCAGCTTCCATTCAAACCACAACAGAAGAGCTGTAACTTCATGTTACAGCTGTGTGTGTGTGTGTGTGTGTGTGTGTGTGTGTGTGTTTATGTGCATGTGTAAACATGCTTCCCAAACCCTCTAAATAGGCTTAACCTTCATCTCCCAGAAAGGTTGGGACCCCTCACTGTTCCAGTAAAGCAGTCTTGGCCTGGTGATAACAAGTTTGTTGGCCTTTCTGCTCCATTTTGCTTAGCATCTGTGCCACGATTTCTGACTTCCCAGCCTCCAGCACTGTAAGAAACATATTTTATTGTGCATAAATTACCCAATCTAAGGTATTGTTTAGTCTCCACAGGAAAAGACTAAGACGCTATTGGACATACTGAAGGCTGAGGGCCGTGGTGAATTAATGGCAGCAGCATTCGCTCAGTCTGCTCTTGTGGTACTGCCCTACAGATTATTTCTGGGCTTATACCAATCATTGTGAAAGCTCTCTGAAAACAGAAAACACTTCAGTCTGCTGTGATAGAAGCAATCTTTACTTCTTTTAAGCACAATTTTATAGATGTGCTAAAAGCCGCAAATGAAATAAAGCTGGGAAGAGGAATTGAAAGTGTTCCGTACAGAGGCTGTGCCTCCCATCCTTCAGTTGTCCCTTAGTCTCACTCAGCCACTCTGTTCCTCTTGAGAATTCTCTGGTGCCTTCCTTCACACACACACACACACACACACACACACACACACACACACACGCGCGCGCACACACACACGCATACTGTAGGTCTCTTTTCCAGCTCCTCAGGGCCTCTCCACACTTCAGCAGTGGAAGGGCTGTGACTTATCGCGGTGCCAATTCCAGGTCCTGCCCCACACGACCTTTCAGTTCAACCATTCATCATCCAGCTCTGCCCGTTAGAGCCCCAGTTCCAGATACCCAGAAAAACGTCTGAAGCTGAGGAGGTCCCGTGGTTCACCGTGCGCTCAGCCCTTTCAGGAGCTGGGGGCCACTAAATATGGGGTCTCTGAGAGTGGGAGGGAAAAGAAAAGTCCACTTGTCAGTGTCCTCCATCTCTTTTTCAAATGTTAACTCAGTTTACAGTACACTAATCCCTTACATTCCTGACTGAGAAACAGATCACCAAGATAAGCAGAAACAGTTTCGTATAGCTATAATCCAACCAGTTAGCTATAACTACTGCAAATACTTCCCTGGCGCAACCTTTCAGAATTGTTTAAACCATAAGTATGTATATGTGCACTAATATTTTTCTAACAAGAATAAAGTTATTTCATATGTTTTTGTTCATTTAAAAGCATGTATGAAAGTGTTATATTTAGTTCAGTGACTATAAATCAGTATGACTTTTAACCACGGCATAATGTTCATGCTAACAGCATACTGTAATTTAACCAGGCAGTTCTTATTAATATTAAAGCCTTTTATTTCAGTTTCTTTCTTAGTGTTAAAAACAACACAAACAGGCCCACCTTCTTGTACACCTATATCTGCATAATGTCTGAAGACTTTTCTTAGTGCAGATTCTGAGAGGAAGATTCGTTGTGTAGAAGGCAGGAGACATAAGCTATGAAATGGGCACAAATGTGGTTCTGATGCACATCTCCATGAGTATCTGAAGTGCAGTTTTCCTCATTTCTCGGGCGTTATCATTCTCTTTAAACTACCTCAGCTTCCTCTTAACTGCCTTATTTTCCCCTTGCCTGCCATCCATGTGGCAAACTGGGCTAAAAGTGGAATAGGGTATAGCTCTTGTCAGACCGGCGATACCTGCTCTGAGACTCCCCTTGACCAGAAGTTTCATCTGGCAAAGCGTTCTTTTCAGTCTGACCTTTCCCTTCCTCACTGTTTCCCTTCCTTACTGTCTCTATAACTTGATAAAATATTTGCACTGAGTGTCTGCCTTTCCATACCAGCTGGGATGAATCCAGGAATGCTGTTTTTCTACTCTATTTAAAGCTGTAAGGTACACCATTTTCAGGTTGAGCCCGGAACACCTGCTGAATATTCTTTGGTCAAAATGTGCAGTCCTGTCTGTTGATATAATTGCCAATCTGGCCAGTTCTCCAAGGGCCTTATTTTGAGTCGGGCTTTGCCAAATGGGTTTCTAGTTGCTTTTATTGTGCCTTATTTTTATTTACAAATACTAATTATGTATATTAATATAATTCGGTGTAGTATTCCAACCCATGCACACATTTCATAGAGGTCAAATCCAGCCTCTTTCCACCCTACCTCTAAGCATTCAGAATTCTAAGTTCGTTTCTACTTTGAAAATCTTCTTCATGTGAGAGAAGACATTCTCTTTTGTGTTCAATTTATTTCACTTAATATGGTATCTTCTGGGTCTATCTTACTGAAAATCCTAAGGTTTCTTTATTTTTATTTTTTTATTAATTACACTTTATTCATGTATTCACTTTGTATCCCCCCATAAACCCCACCCTCCTCCCTTCCTAATCCCACCTTCCCTCCCCCTTCTTCATTCATGCCCCTCCCCAAGTCCACTGATAGGGGAGGTCCCCCTCTCCTTTCTTCTGATCTTAGTCTATCAGATCTCATCAGAAGTGGTTGCATTGTCATCTTCTGTGGCCTGGTAAGGCTGCTCCCCCCTTCAGGAGGAGGTGGTCAAAGAGCAGGCCAATCAGTTTATGTCAGAGGCAGTCCCTCTTCCCATTACTATGGAACCCACTTGCACACTGAACTGCCATGGGTTACATCTGTGCAGGGGTTCTAGGTTATCTCCATGTATGGTACTTGGTTAGAGTATGGGTCTCTGGAAAGACCCCTGTGTTCAAATTTCTGGTTCTGTTGCTCTCCTTGTGGAGTTCCTGTTCTCTCCAGCTCTTACTATTTCCCACTTCTTTCATAAGATTCCATGCACTCTGCCCAACAGTTGGCCATAAGTCTCAGCATCCGCTTTGATAGTCTGCAGAGCAGAGCCTTTTAGAGGCCCTCTGTGGCAGGTTCCTAACTTGTTTCCTGTTTTCTTCTTCTTCTTCTTCTTCTTCTTCTTCTTCTTCTTCTTCTTCTTCTTCTTCTTCTTCTTCTTCTTCTTCTTCTTCTTCTGATGTCCATCCTCTTTGCCTTTTGGGATGGGGATTGAGCATTTTAGTGAGGGTCCTCCCTCTTGATTAGTTTCTTTAGATATACAGATTTTAGTAGGTTTATCCTATATGATATGTCTGTATGAGTGAGTATATACTGTGTGTGTCTTTCTGCTTCTGGGACAGCTCACTCAGAATGATCCTTTCCAGTTCCCACCATTTACCTGCAAATTTCATGATTTCCTTGTTTTTCATTGCTGAGTAATATTCCATTGTGTAGATGTACCACAATTTCTGTATCCATTCTTCAGTTGAGGGACATCTGGGCTGTTTCCAGCTTCTGGATATTACAAATAAAGATGCTACAAACATGGTTGAGCAAATGTCCTTATTGTGTACTTGAGCCCCTTTTGGATATATGTCTAGGAGTGGTATGGCTGGATCTTGAGGAAGCGCTATTCCTACTTGTCTGAGAAAGGGCCAGATTGATTTCCAGAGTGGTTTTACAAGTTTACATTCCCACCAGCAGTGGAGGAGGGTTCCTCTTTCTCCACAACCTCTCCAGCATGTGTTGTCACTTGAGTTTTTGATCTTGGCCATTCTGATGGGTGTAAGGTTTCTTTTTAAAATATTTTTCTTAATTCTTTCAGAATTTCATACAATGTACTTTGATCATATTCACACCCATCTTCTTCCCCTAACTCCTCCTAGGCCCACCTTCCTTCGCCTCCAATTTTTGCTATCCATACACCTCTGGACGTGGAACCATCCGCTAGAGCATGGCAGCCTGCCAATAGTCACACCCTTAAAGGAAACGGACTCTCACTCCCCTCAGAAGCTCTCCATTTGGTACATGTAGCCCACCAGAGACAACCACCTCTGACACCGTTTCTAGTGAGTTGAAAATCTGTATTCCAGCAGCTGGGATGACATGAAGTGTTTAGGGACCTAGGTGTGGCCCTCAGTGTCCAGACACTGGGTTTTTTAATGCAGAAACATTCTGGCATCTCGCTAGGCAGCTGCAGGGGGCTTTGCTGAGGTAAGCAGCTTGAAGCAAACGGCTTTAACAGAAGCAAAGATAAGTTAGGCAGGACATCCTGCCCTTTGGTTCCTAGAATAGAGTTGGGTAATTTCCCATGGGATTCTCTACTGAGGAGATCAGATTTTAGTTAAAGCTCAAATGGCCTCAGCAAGAGTACAAGATGGAGGAACCTCTGCACTGCCTGGCCTTGTCACATACTGTCCATGATTTCTCAATTAAAGAAGAGAGCTCAAAAATTCCTTTCCTGGTAGAATGTTGACTGATCTGATCCTGTAGAGGTCTTATATAGGCAGCAGCTGCTGTGAGGTTATCAGTTCAGAGGCCATGCCATATCCAAAAGACACTTTTCACTCTGAGTCTTTTTAACCTCTTACAATCTTTCACTCACTATTCTGCAGTGGTGCCTGAGCCTTGGGGAGAAGGTGTTGTATACACAGGCGATTTGTGACTGAGCATAGCAAAGTCACTTATTCTCTGCACTCTGACAACTTGTGGTACAAAGGTGGGGAAGAGAATAATGGGGAGGGAGGCTTAAGTATAGACAGAACAGGCCCTGGGGAAGAGATAACTAACACTATGAATGTTTGAAAACAAAACATGTAGAAACCTACTCTTTTGTAAGTTTCATAAATACATATATTCATACAAAAGCATTTCATTAAAGTTACCTTACATGTGGATCATGCTCATCCCAGAAGCCATAGGTTTCCAAATAAAAATCCTAGGACCAGGCATGGGACACCTCCCCTTGAATTATTGGTCAGAACAGTCCCTGAGACTCCAAAAACAATATAAGCTTTTGTCATTGCTCTTGGTTACCCACTAAAACTCGACGGTAAGATCCTGCTGCTGAATACAGCGCACACCATGATCACAAGATATGAGAAATCATGTTGGCAATGATCATGGGTATGTACATGTGCTGATTTCATTTCCACAATGTAAGAATGCTGGAAGAGTGTCTCTGTTACTCATGGTTTGGGGACACCTGTTCACTAAACTATCTTCTCTTCACACATGTCATAAACAAAGTATGAGTCCTTTGCTCTCTTATTGGCAAATTCATCCTTAAATAAGTCTCTTAATAGCAAGTAGTTTCTTGGGGTTGGGGATTTAGCTCAGTGGTAGAGCGCTTGCCTGGCAAATGCAAGGTCCTGGGTTCAGTCCTCAGCTCTAGAGGAAAAAAAAAAAGATCAAGAGTTTCTTAATAAATGAAAAAATGAGGGCAGATTTAGACTGTCAGTAACAATATTTTAATGGTTTTTAATAAAAGAAAATTTATATTGATAAAAGTAATTTGGGGGCTGGAAAAATGACTCAGTGGTTAGGAGCACTGGATAGTCCTTTTAAGGACCCATGCTCAATTCCCCGCACCCACCTGGCAGCACCCACATGTCTGCAACTCCAGTTCCAGGGGACCCATGGTGTCAGGCAAGCGTGTGGTATACACACACACACACAGTACCCACACACACAAAATATATAAATAAAATTTTAAAGAAATTTCTTCAAACATGGGGGAAGCAAACAAGACTAAAGTCTTCTGTAATTATACAACCCACATGTAATCAACAGAAAGCAAATTTTTATTTCTATTTCCTGGGTCATTATCTTCAGCATAAGTGCAAAAAATATCTGGTAAAGGCTTCCATAAAAGCCTTCAGGATGCACTTACAGATGCCTATGAAAGTCCTTTGTATGGAATGAATGATGATTAACCACTAGAAAGGAAGGACAGTAGCCATCTTGGTAGTGTGTGTGTGTGTGTGTGTGTGTGTGTGTGTGTGTGTGTGTTGTTAGGGTGAATCTTAGGGTTTCTTTCTCTGTGATGAAACACCATGACCAAAAAGCAGGATGGAGAGGGAAGTGTTTATCTGGCTTACATTTTCACATTGCTGTTCATCATTGAAGGAAGTCAAGACAGGAACTCAAACAGGGCAGGAGGCAGGAGCTGATGCAGAAGCTATGGAGGGCTGCTGCTTTCTGGCTTGCGTTCCATGGCTTCTCAGCCTTCGTTCTTACAGAGCCCAGGACCACCAGCCCAAGGATGGTGCCACCCACCATGGCTGTGTCCTCCTTCACTGATCACTAATTGAGAAAGCACCTTACAGGTGGATCTCATGGAGGCATTTCCTTAACTGAGCCTCCTTCCTCTCTGATGACTCTAGCTTGTGCCAAGCTGACACAAAACCAGCCAGTAGAAGGTAGGAGGAAGAACTTGGAGGAAGTAGAGAGAAATGAAAATTTAAAAATACCACACATTGAAAGAATCACTAATGACTTATAAAAGCAAAAGGAAGGCCTGGGCATTCAGCTCAGTTGGTAAAGTACTTGCCTGACATGTGTAAGGTCCTATAGTTCCCAGAACATGGACACAGCTTGTAATTATAGGATTTGGTGTAGAGGCAGGAAGACCAGAATTTCAAGGATTTTCTTGGCTATATAGCATGTTTGAAGCTAGCCTGGGTTACTTGGGACCTTGTCTTTAAAATAGAGGAAAGAGAGACTAAAGAAGAGAATGTAGAAGAAATATAATAAGGGTTTCAGCATCAAAAACAGATTTTTTTATTAGAAACTTTCAGTGTAAAGTTGAATACACACACAGACAGAGAGGGGGTATTATTGAATATTGATATTTTTCATTGATTTATCTTTAGGTTAAACAGCAGTTATTCCTAAACCAGTTGTATACCCAAATCACCACACAGAGACTAGGATGTATTTAGTTAGTTAACCTAGAGTACAATGCTGGACAATGATTACTCCATCTTAAATCTTCAAGCCTGCATAGTTTCCTGCCATTCAGATTTTACACATTATACTTGCTTTTAGTCATATCTTAGGTCCATTTACCTCTCCTTGTGGTTCCAAGTCCTCACCTGCCAATCTCTGCTCTCCTGTTCCTCCCACTTGCTTCTTTCTCCTCTGGACCAGGATGTCCCATCCTATTCTCTTCATTGCTCAGCATTGGCTGGTTGTTTTATTGAAACAGAGAACAAATGGTGGCACGTTTACACAAACTTGAGCAGGTGATGCAATGTCCAGACTGAAACCAAACAGTGGGGTAGAGAAATCAGCATTTGAATGAACAGGGTAAATTGTATACATTCCACAGAACATTATATCAACATTTCCCCTTTTAAGTCCAATAAAAGGCTCCTTTTCTTTCTTTCTTTTTTTTAAAGATTTATTTATTTATTACTTATGCAATGTGTGTTAGCATGTACACCTGCACGCCAGAAAAGGGAACCAGATTTCATGTATAGATGAGCCACCTTGTGGTTGCTGGGAATTGAACTCAGGACCTTTGGGAAGAGCAATCAGTGCTCTTATCCTCTGAGCCATCTCTCCAGCCCAGGCTCCTTTTCTTTCAATACAATAATAATTATAAAATTATGAAAACTATTAGGTAAAATTTACATGTGCAATGTCCAGTCCATGTGTATTTGGCAACTTAGGAGAAAGTATCTCATTCTCCTGTCTTGACAAGTTTAGAGTTCTATACCTAAATTAACTTTTATCCTTATTGGTATTACCTACACAAACATTTTCTTAAATTCTAAACAATTTAAGCATAATTGTGGAACTATAACTATTTGGTCTTCGACCCCATCAAAGACTTGAGATGCTATCAAATTAGATACTGGAGTAAATAGGAAGTGCATGTTAGCAGCCTCCAAAAATTAGAAAATTGACAGTTTGCTTCCTGAACAGTCACCCAGAACTCTCTATAACATTGGAGCATCATCTTCAGCCTTCTGGCTCAGTATGTTTTGACAGACATACATTTGAAGCAGGAACTATTTAGGACTTGCTTACCCTGTCTTGGCAGAGTTCGGAAGTCAAATAGGCCTGCATTTAAGCTTGCCCATTTTAGGCAAATTCTGTCCATCGTGAGATGAGGACATTTTCTTTTGGTCCGAGCGGCTCATTTGCCACATTTGAAGCCATCTCCATATGGAGGTTCTTTCACGCTCATCATTTTCTTTGAGGTAGGTAGGATGCTGCCAGGAGATGACCTGTCTCATTGTCAAAGAATCTTTAAAATAATGAAAACATTTTTAAATGCCATATTCTGTAGGTGTCTGAGGTTTTTGAAGACTTACCTATCTTTACATAATCATGTCTATTTGTTAACTCTCAGATGTATACTCCTGTGATAAATTAGACTAGTGTCTGATATGACTATATAATTAACTAGCAATTAACTTGCCTTAGCTAATACCAGTTAATAGCAGTTTAAAAGTATTGCAAGTAACTTTGAATTTGTATCAATATACTAAAATTTACCAGTGTATTAAAAAATAGACTTATTTTTACATAAATATACAAAATCTTATACCAGAGTTAAAATAACCTTATTTGAAAATAACAAATAAAACCTTAACTTGAGTAGATTCAATAATCTAACTTTTGTCTTATTATTCCTATAAGATATCTCTGTATTCCCTTTCTTTCTTTTCAACCCCTTTTCTCCTTATCTAAGAAAGAAAGAGAAAAGAAAAAGAGAGAAATCCCTGAGTCTAACCTTGTTTTCTCCCTGAATAAGACCACTAATAATTTATAACCATCTCCCAATGACATTCATATGAACATTCATAGCTACAGAAAACAACCAAAAACCTACCCAACCACCCTTAAATGAAATTGTACATCATACTCATTAATTTTTTTCTAGCTGACTTTTTGGACATGCAGAAATCCTGCTAGAGAACCCAAAAGAAATTAGGGAAAATGGTTAATTAAGCAAGCATTAACATTTGTGATCCAGCCTTTGAATATTGAGAATTTTCAGGTTAAATAGAAGTCCTGTTTGGCATAGTAAAAATGGCCATCTTACCAAAAGCAATCTACAGATTCAATGCAATTCCCATCAAATTACCAACACAATTCTTTACAGACCTGGAAAGAAAAATTCTCAACTTCATATGGAATAACAAGAAACCCAGAATTGCTAAAAACAATCCTCTACAATAAAAGATCTTCTGGAGGTATCTCCATCACTGATCTTAAGTTGTACTATAGAGCAACAGCCTTAAAAACTGCATGGTACTGGACTGGCATAAAAACAGAATGGTGGATCAATGGAACTGAACAGAAGACCCAGAAATAAACCCACACACTTATGGACACCTGATCTTTGACAAAGATGCCAAAACAATACAATGGAAAAAGACAGCATCTTCAATAAATGGTGCTGGTCCAACTGGATGTCTACATGTAGAAAAACACAAATAGATACATACTTATCACCCTGCACAAAACTGAAATCCAAGTGGATCCAAGACCTCAACATAAAACCAGACACATTAAATCGGCTAGAAAAAAAAAAAGTGGGGGATACCCTAAAACTCATTGGCACAGGAGACAACTTCCTGAACAGAACACCAACAGCACAGGCTCTAAGAGCAGCAATCAATAAATGGGACCTCATGAAACTGAAAAGCTTCTGTAAAGCAAAGGACACCGTCATCAAAACAAAACGACTACCTACAGATTGGAAAAGAATCTTCACCAACCCTTCATCTGACAGAGGACTAATATCCAGTATATATAAAGAACTAAAGAAGCTGAAAAGCAGCAAACCAAGTAATCCACTTAAAAAATGGGGAACAGAGCTAAACAGAGAACTCTCTATAGAGGAATATCGAATGGCAGAGAAACACTTAAAGAAATGTTCAACGTCATTAGCCATTAGGGAAATGCAAATAAAAACAACCCTGAGATTTCACCTTACACCCATCAGAATGGCCAATATGAAAAACTCAAGTGACATCACATGCTGGAGAGTTTGTAGAGAAAGGGGAACCCTCCTCCACTGCTGGTGGGAATGTAAACTTGTAAAAACCACTCTGGAAATCAATCTGGTGCTTTCTCAGACAAGTAGTAATAGCGCTTCCTCAAGATCCAACCATACCATTCCTAGGCATATATCCAAAAGGGGCTCAAGTACACAATAAGGACATTTGCTCAACCATGTTTGTAGCAGCTTTATTTGTAATATCCAGAAGCTGGAAACAGCCCAGATGCCCCTCAACTGAAGAATGGATACAGAAATTGTGGTACATCTACACAATGGAATATTACTCAGCAATGAAAAACAAGGAAATCATGAAATTTGCAGGTAAATGGTGGGAACTGGAAAGGATCATCCTGAGTGAACTGTCCCAGAAGCAAAAAGACACACAGGGTATATACTTACTCATATAGACATATAACATAGGATAAACCCACTAAAATCTGTACATCTAAAGAAATTAAGCAAGAGAGAGGACCCTGACTAAAACGCTCAATCCCCATCCTGAAAAGCAAAGAGGATGGACAACAGAAGAAGAAGAAAACAGGAAATAACCTAGGAACCTGCCACAGAGGGCCTCTGAAAGCCTCTGCCCTACAGACTATCAAAACAGATGCTGAGCCTGATTACCAACTGCTGGGCAGAGTGCATGGAATTTTATGTAAGAAGTGGGAAATAGTAAGAGCTGGAGAGGACAGGAACCCCACAAGGAGAGCAACAGAACGAGCAAATTTGAACACAGGGAACTTCACAGAGACTCATACTCCAATCAAGGACTATTCATGGAGATAAGCTAGAATCCCTGCACAGATATAGCCCATGGTAGTTTAGTGTCCAAGTGGGTTACATAGTAATGGGAAGAGGGACTGCCTCTGACATAATCTGATTGGCCTGCTCTTTGATCACCTCCCCCTGAGGGGAGAGCAGTCCCAGATGATGACAATGCAGCCACTTCTGATGAGAACTGATAGACTAAGATCAGAAGAAAGGAGAGGAGGACCTCCCCTATCAGTGGACTTGGGGAGGGGCGTGCATGAAGAAGGGGGAGGGAGGGTAGGATCGGGAGGGGAGCAGGGAGGGGCTTATGGGAGGATACAAAATGTATAAAATGTAATTAATAAAAAAAATAAAGAAGTCCTGTTTGGAACAGTCTAAAATGTTGAACCAATTGAGATTAGGTAGCTTTCTTCAAAGTTCTCTTGGGAGTAGGCTTTGATGAGAAACAGCAACTGAAGCAGTTGAGGCAGGAACAAGCAGAATGCTGGAACATGCAAGATGCTGGAACAGATATGTCAATGTCTCAGCATGCTGGAGGGATGAATTCTGTCAGGTTTGATCCAGCGTCTCTGGTGTCCAGTCCCTTTATTCTGCAAACATGTAATTTCTCACAAGCATTATATAGTCCTAAAATTATAAATATATGAGATATGCAGGATGAAACTAAATGGTAAACCAATTCTATCTATGCCAATTAAAAGTGAAAGGGTTAGACTAACTTTGTAACCTATATGTCTTCTAAAGCCTATAGCTTTGAGTTTTTGGTCCAGGTTAAGCTAAAGCCTCTTAGTACCTTTCCAGAGAATGGAGGAATGTGACCCTATCTGTGAGGACAGATATAAAAAAATTCAAGCAAGCAATGACCTTCACTCAGCAAAAAGAACAACCAGACCTTTGCCTTCAAGATAGTGTTTCTTAGCAATGAACCCAGATGGCCTCAATCCTTCTTCTGAGTAGCTCCTGACCTCCAGCCAAAGGATGAGCTAATCACCCCCACCTTCAATTGCAGCTGCATCCACATTTGGCAGGACTGGCCAAGCTTGAGCACCTAAGACTAACCAATTATCTCACTTTATAGCTTCCCCATCCAATCCTAAATTGCCAAGACTGCAACTTCAAATCTCCCGCAATTTTTTTTTTTTAAAACCCTAAAGGCCTTTGTCTCCCGGAGCCACTCTTTGCTGACCGGAAGGGGTGACCCCATTGCGCAATGGTTAATAAACCTCTTGCTTTTGCAACGAGTCTTGGTCTGGGGGAGTTTCTGGGAAGGGCGCGATCTTAAACTCCTGAGCTGTGAGACCCCAGGTCTTACAAAAGAATGGCATAATAAATTTTGAGGATATTGTAGCCAAGGATTTATTGAACATGTATTGTTGAAGTTCCAGCTACAGACAATTTTTTATGTCTCAGTCAGTTTTAGAGTTGTTCCCATGTGAAGGGATCATCAATTTATGTTACCTGTTCTGTTTAGTCTTCTTGATTTCTCTTTTCTTGTGTGTAGCCAAGATCTTCATTCAGGTGGTCTTCCTCTGGCATATCTGATTTTTATTAGTTTTGATGGAACCCATAATTTCTCTTCTCCTGTATGAATATATGCAAAACCTCTTCCAACATAACACATTCCCTGTTCTCCATTTTGGAATTAGGATCTTTATATGCTGCTCTAATTCAGCAGCCCTTTCTAAAGTCCATTGTGTCTTAGCAGATGTGCTATTTATCTCATTTAAACATTTTAAAATATTGTTGCATTCCAATTGATATACATGCTGAAGCACCATCAGCGCCAATTTGCAAGGGCATCTCCAAAACATTCACCATCTCTTCCTAAGGGTTATCTAAGGGTAACCTAAGAGTCATGCTTTCAAGAATTTAAGGCAAGAACCCACTGGAATTCTGAATATGAATCTATGGCATGGTGCATGTATTTCAGGTCTCCAAACTCTGTAAAATGGAGCACACCAGCCACAGTATGTCCTCGTTCCAAGACAACACTAAACAGGATCTGCATTTCTACTTTAGCATATAGACATTTCTCCAGTAACTGAACCTTAAGATTATACATACAATAATATGCAGTCTGACTAATGTCCTATAGCTGAAGACTTTGTCTCCAGCATCTGAATGGACTGCCATTTTACAATATCTTCAAGCCTCTGTGGACTTTTCTCATCTGGAACTACCTCTTTTGGTATTATTGTAAGTATTACATTGGATTGCTCTGAAGACTATTTTGATTCAAAGATTTCCCCCAACCTCTGTTCTGTGGCCTTTAATTTAGTATCTATTTTCTCAGTCTCTTATTTTTCCAAGTCTGTCTTATCCTGGTCTTTCTCAAAGAGGATATACAAAACTGAAATCATCAGTGAAAAAATCATTTGTATGCTAAGAGAAACAAATTCAAATGGTATTCAGAAGCACTGTGTCATTAATGTCCTCCTCCATTTTCAACATAGAAAATTATCTTTTTTATTCTTAAAACCTTTTCCTAAGGACTTTACTTTCTTAGACCCAGCTTCCCTTTCAGACCTTGCCAGTTTAGATGCTTGAGGCTTTTCTGTCTCTGGCTCCTACTGCCAGGGAGAGGTATTTTTTTTCTGCCTCCCTCACTGGATCCTGACCCCTTCCTCACTCTGGGAAGTTACTGGGTCCACAAATGTTTGCTCCTCAGACCAGCAAGAATCCCTTCTCAAACAGATTTCACTTTCTGCCTTGGTTAGCAAACTCTCACTTTCAGAAGCTTTCTTGTTAAGAGCCACTTTTTTTCTCTACCTAAAGAAACTGCCTGTCTGAGTTTTGTATGTATCAATTTTTGTTTTTCTGCAGCCTGCTGAAGGCCTTGCTGCTCTGCAGGGGGTCTGTCTAATCAGGAATCTGTGAGCTCCTAGTTTGGGAACTATCCGTTGCTTTAAGGACAGAACTAAAAAACTGCTCTATAGTTTTACTTTCTATGTAAATTCTTGCTAGATTACTGTAAATTCTGCCCCATGCTGGTACACCATTTATTGTTGATCATTAATATTTATCATTGATTTATCTCTTAGTTAAACAGCAATTATTCCTAAACCAGCTGTATACCCAAATCACCACACAGAGATTAGGATGTATTTAGTTAACCTAGAGCACAGTGCTAAGCAATGATTAATCCATCCTAAACCTCCAAGCCCTCATAGTTTCCTCCCATTCAGATTTTACACATTATACTTGCTTTCAGTCATATCTTAGGTCTGATCATCTCTCCTCCTGGTTCCAAGTCCTGTCTTGCCCATCTCTCCTCTCCTACTCCTCCCACTGGCTTCTTTCTCCCCCCCAGACCAGGATGTCCCACCCTATTTTCTCCATTGCTCAGCATTGGCTGGTTGTTTTAGTGAAATTTCAGAGAACAAATGGTGGCATGTTTACACAAACTTGAGACAGTGATGCTTAGAATAAACATCACGATGCAATGTCCGATTGAAACCAGAGAGTGGGGGAGAGAAATCAGCATGTGAGTGAACAAGGGTAAATTGTATACATTCCACAGGAACATGATACCAACAGGGGGAATAGTCTTTTGAATCATGCTGGAGTGATCCTAGTTCAGAAAGGACAAACGAAACAAACCTATGTAGTCAAACGTGTCCTTTCAAGCAGTAGAAACTATGAAGCCTGACAACATTAAGGCTCCTGAAGTGTGGTTCTTGTCTTTGTTTTTCTCTGTGTGTCTTACATATCACATCCCACTGTAGAGCAGCTGACATCACATGTTAGAAAACATTACTCCAAGGACTGGAAAGATTTCCACCCCAGCACGCTCCCAAAGTATATGGGACTTGCTCTCTGGCCCCAGATTTCCAAGTTTCCTAGGAGAGCCTGTGGATTTCTTTGATTTGCCTACTTTGGATAGTTAGTACATTCTGGAACCCCTGCCCTGTGGCAAGATGGACAATGCCAAGGATGAACATGAACTGACTCTAGAATGGCATGGCTAGGACACAGACATATGGCATAGGCAGTGGGGTTGTTTCCAGAAGGCTCTGAAGGGGCCGATTAGATACGTTTTCTCCTCTCAAAAGATCATCGTAGCTGAGCATGTGGCACACCCCGGTAACTCCAGCACTTGAGAGGTAAAAGCACGAGGATCTAAAGCTCAAAACCAGCCTTGGCCACTGGAGAGAAAAACAAAATAAGCAACCCAAATGGCACAATTCCAAACTTTTTGGGAGAATCTTGAAAGACAACAGACGATTGTAGCTCTCTGTCTTCTGGAAACCACAAAACAGGCAAAGTCCTGATTGTCAACCTCCCAGTACCTGTTTGGTTTGGGGGATCCAGTTAACTATTGGTTATGGTACCCGTACTTCTGCCGCATTCCCAGCTGCCCAGGCAAACGGACCCCTCCAAAGCAAGTGCATGTGTTTTCTTAGTCCAGCACAAATCTTCCTTTTGACACTGAGCCTCAATTATCCTTAATCACAAGCTAGCCCAAGCAGTAGAAGGCTTCTGTGAAACAGGAGGACATGAGATACTCAGCAAGAGATGAGCAAATATGTACTGAGTCAGGATAACACTGGAAGTGAAAGGAAAGACTACTGTGGGAGAAGAGTTAGAGCCCAGAGATACTGCCCCAGTTTTATTCTATTATGTTATATTTTATTTATTTTATGTTATTTATTTTTTATTTAGTTTTTTATTTTAACTTTTATTAATTACACTTTATTCACTTTGTAACTCCCCATAAACCCCCCTCCTCTCCTCCTAATTTCACCTTTCCTCCCCCTTCTCCACGCATGCCCCTCCCCAAGTCCACTGATAGGGAAGGTCTTCCTTTCTTTTCTTCTGATCCTAGTCTATCAGATCTCATCAGGAGTAGCTGCAGTGTCATCTTCTGTGGCCTGGTAAGGCTGCTCTCCCAGTGTCCAAGTGGGTTCCATAGTCAGGGGAACAGGGACTGCCTCTGACATGAACTGATTGGCCTGCTCTTTGTTTAGTTTTTGAGGCTGGATCTTGCTATATAGCCCAGGATGCTCTTGAACTCACAGCACTCTTCCTGATTCAGACTTTCAGGTTCTTAGACTGTAGGTATATGCTGCTATGCTTGACCTTAATTTTCTTTCCTCATGTTTGTTTGTCTGTTTTTTTCTTTCCTCTGTGTTCCTCAAATCATAAGCTCTGATCTTATCTTTCATGCATTTATCTATTACTCTGATTTTATAAAACAAAACTGTGTTTAAGGACATCCCACTATTTCTATGCTCTTAGCACCCCAGACTGTAAGTTCCATGCAAGTAAGGGATGTTGATATAATTTTATACAATGTCTCTTCTCCCTCTCCAAAATTTTAACAAAATGTGACTTTCGGGGCTTGGTAAACATTTATTAAATGGATTTTGTAAATAATCACAAAGTGCTTGGATATAAACATAAATGTCTCCAGTAAAAAGGATGTTCAGAATACATTCTATAAATAAATGCTAATGAACTCTTTCTGTTACTTTTCACATTGTACTTAGTTCACCTCAGCCTTTTTATTTTTATTTTTTGGCATGGCCAACTCCCTATGCCACATTGCACTGGGCACTCAGGTCATTTTGATAAAATTATCACTTCCAAAAAGACAGGATTTCCTTAAGAAAAGTTAGACTGCTACAGAAATTGAGTAGGCAGACAAAGTTTAAGCACTGCTTGCTGGTGAGATGTGGGGGTGCTCCTGACAGCATCAAGCCGGCTTCCTATCTGAGGAGTCTGCAGCAGCTTGTGGGTCTAAACCCAGCAACTTGCTGCTGTGGCGGCTGTTGCTGTTTTAAGATAATCAGAGTGACTCAGAAAGGCTGTTTTTCCCTCACCGGGCATGCAGAGCGAGGCAAATAGCAGCCATTGACATGGATTAACTAAATTATTCAGGAACTGTTTATAGAGCACTTCTGTATATTCGTGGGCTTCACTGGACACTTGGACAAACAGCAGCGTGGTCTGCTTCTGTCCATCACCACCGCCACCCACTCGAGTAATTCCGTTTTTGACAGTTTAGGGTTTTCTTCAGTGTGGTAAGTGTAACAGGCCTCTAGACCTTAGCACAACTGACTCCATAATGAAAGTGCCATGCAGGATGTAAAGCCCAGCACACAGACAGCACCACCTGTCAAAAACAAAGCCAAAGACCTAATCCATCAAAGTCCATGGTTCTGGGAAAGTCTCTGAATTTACTCTAAACCTTGCTTTTTGGCTTCTGTGGTTTTGCTTCTGGCCAACTGTTCTTGTTAACTGAAGTATGTCAACGGAGAACATGGTTTTTGCCCTCTCCCTTGAGGGAGGAGCAGCCTGGCCAGGCCACAGAGGAGGACATCGCAGCCAGTCCTGAAGACAGCTGATAAGCCAGGGTCAGATGGAAGGGGAGGAGGTCCTCCCCTATCAGTGGACTTGGAAAGGGGCAGGAAGGAATGAGGGAGGGAGGATGGGATTGGGAGGGAATGACGGAGGGGGCTACAAAGTAAATAACCTGTGACTAATATAAAAAAATAAAAATTACTTAAAAAAAAAAAGCTCACCCTGAGAAATGCCCAGCGGACCATGAGCACCCAGTTAGTCTCTGGTTGGTTAATAAAGATTTTCAGCTGGCTTAAGCCCAGGTCTGAGCGGTCTTCTGTGGTGATACTTACACAACAGACGGTGTACATTTTACTTTGCTTTACGTGGTATTATATACCCTGCCAAAAAAGAGTCTTCTCCATCCCCCCCTCCAGATATGATTCTTTGTTGAAAATAAAAATCGTGCTATTTCTACTTTGTCATTCCCTTTCATGACAGCCTGCTGTTCCTTCATCCTAGTGGTGTACAAGAATATCAGTGACATCTTCTCCTGCCTTTTTCAAATATGTAAGTAAATGTTTTCTCCTGTTTTTCCATGGGGGGAAAACACCAGAAAATCAGTAACAACCAGAAGTTCTGAGACCGTCATTGTATACAGATTGTTTTCTCTGATTAGACAGCAGGTGCCTAACCTCCTCATTCAGGCTCTTGGTGGCACAAGGACGCTTCAGCCTTAATATAGCTTCTGTTGTCCTCACTCTCAGCCTTTTTAAATTCCCCAGTTTTCATGTTTTGTCTTTCTTGCACCTTCTTGTGATACCATCTCTCAACTGCTCTCTCTTCCATCTATACAGACTCATCTGACAGTGTCAGCCCATCTAGATAACCCAGGCTAATTCCCCATCTCTCAGTCAGCTGACTACCAATTTTAATTCCCTTCTGTCAAATGTTTACATTCTGAAAATTAGGAAGCAAGCGTTTTTTAAATGTTGTGTGTGTGTGTGTGTGTGTGTGAGAGAGAGAGAGAGAGAGAGTGTGTGTGTGTGTGTATTTAAAGATTGAATCTAGGACCTTGTACGTGTTAAGTAAGAAGCGCTCTAGCACTGAGCTGTGTCTCAGTTCCACTTCTTTAATATAACATTTTGAGGCAGGATCTTGCCAAGTTGCCCAGGCTGTCCTTGAATTTACTACGCAGCCCAGGCTAGTGCAGAACCTGTACTTGTCCTGCCTCAGTCTCTGGCATCCAGGACTACAACTTTATTCCACAGTGAAATGAACACCTTTGATGTCCTTAGCCTGCTTCCCACAATACCTTCGTGCACTTAGATGACTCATTTTATTTACTATTTCTACATCAAAATAGATGTCACATGAGTGGACATAGTAAGCTTGATTAGCTCACATTTTCGGAGGCTGGAAGTCCAAAACTAGACAATCTTTTCTGCTTGGGCTCTGACGGGTACACTCTTGGCCACATGGGGCAGATGGCACCCTGGCAGGGTTGTATTCAAAATGAGAAAGCTCACATTGAGAATCAAAGAGCCAGGGAGGCCCAGCGGCCAGTCTCTCTATAATAGCTTTCTCTCGCAAGAATCATCCGAAGTAGGCTGAAATAAGGCAGGACCCCTCATAGCACACACGCCCAAGGACCTAACTTCTAATTTATTCTTATTAAAATATTTTAGTTAAATTATATCACTTCCCCTCTTCCCTGTCTTTCCAACCTTTCCCATGCCAGTATTTCCTTTCACACTGATGGCCTCTTTTTTCTTACTAGTATTACCTATGCACATAAATATGTAAACATAACTTGAGTCTATGTAATGTGGCTTGTGTATATACGATTCTAGAGCTGACCACTGCACTGGATAGCCAGTTAGGTGGTTTATCCGCGAGAGAGGCAAGTTTTCCCTCTCTCGGCAGTTTTTACTTGCCTGTAATTCTTTCGCTCAGAGTGGGACCCCGTGGATTTTCACCCTTTTCATGTGTGTTAGTGTTGTCATTGCTCACATATTGTTTAGGCCGCCATATTGTTGAGGTGTTATGGGTACGGCTTCTCTGACGATTCTAGGAGATACACTCTGCACCAGACTTCCTAGTCCTTTGGCTTTTGCAGTCTTTCTGGCCCTTTCCACTGGTTCCCCAGCCTTAGCCACAGGAGTTGTGTTGCAGGTCCACCCATCGGGGCTGTGTACCACACCGCTCACTGATCCCCGCTTTGGGACCTCTTGTGATTTTCTATATGGTCACCATTTACCGTAAAGAGAAGCTTCCGAGGCTACAGGGGAGGGATACATGATCTGGGAGAATGAGCATAAGTTTTAGAATGCATTTTGGAATTTAAGTCTAGTAGTAGTCTGAGGTCTATGGCTTCACTAGCCCTGGGTCCTTTGCTAGGTTTCTGGTACCAAACACCTTCTATTGAGGGGTCTTCAAGTCTGACTGGACAGCTGCTGGTTGCTGCCAACACACAACTCTCCCTTAACGCATCTTCACAGATAGCTTGCCATTGTCACCGTTCACGGGCATCAAAGAGAGGACTACGGATGGTGTTCCTCCCTCGGTAGGAAGTACTCACGTAGTATTTTCTCATATTATGAGAACGAGAAGAATTTCAGCTCAAATCTTCTGAATCCTTTGTCCAAAGTCTGCAGTGGCTTCCGTGATAGTGATTTACCTTCAACCCCTACATTCCACCACCTTACCATTGCCACAAGGAAAACCAAGCCTCCAGCACGTGAACCTTTGAGAACACACGAAAACCATATCCAAACCATAGCAGGGGGGCCAACAAGACCACACTTATCCTCCTGCATCTGGGAGCTGAGGCAGGGAGGAGTGGCAATTAATAACTGCGCAGACTGAAGGTAGGATCTGAGGGCCAAACTGCAAACATTGTGAAAAGAACATCAGTGAATCCTCTTAGATTCATCCCTATCAACCTGGCACATTTACCAGGCACATTGGTTTCTGTGACTTTAGAAGATTTTTGTTTCACAATTAGCTCATTGTTTTTGTTTTTGTTTTTGTTTTTGTTTCCGGCTTTCTTCACTGTACGTCTAAGAATTAGGTTTATTAAGTGATTCTAAGTCCATGTGAACTGTTTAATTTTCTCTTCAGCTTTTAGACATCATTACTGTTATCTTCTGTTCTGCCTGTCCTATAGAATGTGTGTCTTTGTGGGGTACCGACTGTCCACACATCTATACTAAACCCCTTCCTCGTTCTTGACTTCTGCTGTATGAGTCTGTACATTCTCTAATTGTGTATCACAGCCAATTTCCCCACCCCTGAAATCTCAGTAGATTCTGCCACTTCCTTGGGCCAGTAAAATGAGGCAATACATCAAATCTGAGGTGCAACCTCACTGCTATTTGTACAGCTTATTCACATCATCGGGTCCTCTTCTCCAGACGGTAGTTCCACCAGCGAACGTGGCGGGATGGAGAAGTGAGAAAGGAGCAGCTCAGTTGACCCAGCTTAGTTCCAGACATGTGAGAGTGCAGCCAAGATCAACAAAGCTGCAGCTGACCTGTATCTGACAGCAAATGCATGAGGCATCACCATCCCCACCGAGGCCAGGAAACAAAAAAAAAAAAAGACTATTTGCACCAAGCTCACACTGTGTAGAATCTGAAAATGAATAGCCTTGGGTTTAAACTACTGTATTATGTATTATGCAGCAAAAGCTATTTTGTGCAGTCCTTGACATTCTTTTACTGTTATTGAGTGGCAATCCAGCTCGGGATAAATGCATCTGCTCAGTCCTCCATCTTTATGCAATGCCTATGTGACTGTTTTGTCCGTCGGGGTTACAGAGTCATGCATAGAGATCACCTTACAACTTAGTTATTAAGAGTCACCTATTAGCTTTAAATCCGTTCATTTTGCTGTTGTAATGTAGAAACTCCATCCGGCACGGCTGCCACAGCTGCTGGTCTATGGCCACCCTGTTGCTCAAAGAAGCAATCACTCTGATGATATTTAGTACTCTGTTGATAAATAATCTGAATAGCGCTCGCTCTTACTCCACTTCCTGCACACTGAATCCGCTCTGCCTTCCCTCTCAGTGCACCCTTGGGTGGGTGGGGAGTCCTTTAGCATTTAGATTAGGGTATGGGTAATTGTGAAACGTTAAACTGAATTCTACTGACACAAATCTTTTAATCTTCTTTTCTTTCTTTCTTTTTGCTGTTTCTTTCATCTTTGATTCAATGCAGAGGTTTCTCTTTGAAGCCCTGACTGCCCTGAAACTCATTTGGTAGACCAGACTGGTTTTGAACTCAGAGACCAACCTGCCTCTTGAGTGCTGGGATAAAAGGCGTGTGCCACCAAGCCTAGTTACTTTTCTACAAATAGACCATTTAAATGGTTTTAATACTCTGTAGGCAGTGGGGATAAAACTTTCTAATCTAATAATAGTATGCAGTCCACAGTTCAATGTCTTAAATCAAAATAGTAAGTTTTGAGATGCAAAAATCTTAATATTTTTATACTAATATATACAATGGCTTGCTTTGTTGGCATTCATTAATTGATTTTATTTTTGTAACTCTCAAAACGTTAGTAATTTTCATCAGCTGTATCCTTACTTTCCAAGTTGGATCCTAAAAGAAATTATTTGAGATAGTTCTGTGTTACATTCAGCAAAAAAAAATGGACTTTGCATAACTTAAAGAAAAATTGTTGTGTCTTGGCTCTGTTTGTCAAACTAAAGCAGGAGACAGCACAAAGCCAATTCAATAATTATTGAATCCCAGTCTAATTATGAAGCTTTGGGATACAATCATCATTGCACAGATACTTTTAATAATTTTTCTCAGCACTTAGCTTTTGTTTAAATGGTTTATAATTAAATATGCTTATTTTAGCCCTAAATTCAACAGAGTTTTAAGAGCTAATTCACAGAGTTTTCGGACAATACAAAGGATTTTTAAACAATATACAGAAAACAATAGAAGTAGAGGAATGCAATAATCCCCTGACCTTGACTATGAGTAGATTTGGTGATAATTTTTTTTATTTTTATTCATTACAGTTTATTCACTTTGTATCCCCCCTGTACTTCCCTCCCTCTACACCACCCATGCTCCTCTCCCAGTCGACTGATAAGGGAGGTCCTCCTCCCCTTCCTTCTGATTCTAGTCTATCAGGTCTCCTCAGGAATGGCTGCATTGTCTTCCTCTGTGGCCTGGTAAGGCTGTTCTCCCCTCAGGGAAGATGATCAAAGAGCACACCAATCAGTTCCTGTCAGAGACAGTCCATGTCCCCATTACTATGGAACCCACTTAGACACTGAACTGTCATGGGCTACCTCTGTGCAGGGATTCCAGGCCATCTCCATGAGTGGTCCTTAAAAGACAAAAGGGCTGAGAAAGAAATTAGGGAAAAAACACCCTTCACAATAGCCACAAAGGACATAAAGGACCTTGGTGTGACCCTAACCAAGCAAGTCAAAGACTTGTATGAAAAAAATTTCAAGGCTCTGAAGAAAGAATTAGAAGAAGATATCAGAAGATGGAAAGATCTCCCATGCTCATGGCTTGGCAGGATTAACATAGTAAAAATGGCCATCTTACCAAAAGCAATCTACAGATTCAATGCAATTCCCAACAAATTACCAACACAATTCTTTATAGACCTGGAAAGAAAAATTCTCAATTTCCTATGGAATAACAAGAAACCCAGAATTGCTAAAACAATCCTCTAAAATAAAAGATCGTTTGGTGAGACTTTTACACCCACCAATGTCATCATTTTTACTTTGTACCATAAAATAAAGTCCTGATATCTTGAATATAGCAAGTTAGCAGAAACATATAGACAATATACGGAAAGCATACAGAAAAACTATGTCCCCATGAGAACATATACCAAAAAGGGCTGCTTTTAAATAAGATAGGGGAAGAAAGTCTCAAGTTGATGAATAGTTGCAAAAGCTGGCAGTTTTCCAGCGTGCTGTGTCGCTTCCTGCCAGCTCTACATAAGAGCGCCATCATCATCCTCATGTGAAAGATAAGGCAACTGGGAAATGGAGAGCTTAAGAAACTCATATTATGCCGCTAGAATGGGACACACCTGGTTCTCAGACACAGGACGCCTGATTCTGGAACCAGACTCTTGGTACCACTCTATAGATGTCTGAATAAAGCTTTGCACACGTTCAGTCTTTTCCAATACGCTTTTCTCTGGCAAGTCTAGAGGACATTACTGCATAGATGCAATTGGTTATGAACATACAATTAAGCCATCTTTACAAGTGTCTTTGTCTCAGTAGACGTCCTTAGATCTTATCACCTGCTTGAGTAAAGGAGGATACAGAGCCTGAACTGCAATCTTATATAACCAGTCAAGGCATCCAGCGCCCAGCCACAAAACCTTCAACCGCAGCCCCTCCTGCATTTAAGAGATGCTGGAGCAATGGTGACCCAGAGCTTGTGGGAGTGGCCAACCAAAGGAGTGGTCTAATTCGAGGCCCACACCGCCAGAGGGAGCTCATGCCCTCGATGGCCAGGAGCTGGAAGCTGCATGGTCCAGAGACCTAGGGTAGAACCAAACACAACAAGCCAGACAAACAAAAAGTCAAGTGATTTTTAATGATGTTCTCCTATACCTGCCCCCCGCAATCGTCATCAGAGAGGCTTCCTCTGGCAGCTAATGGGAGCAGATACAGAGACCCACAGCCAGACCCACTCTGCCGAAGAGGGGAAGGAAGGAAGGATTGTGGGAGCCAGAGGGATCAAGAACACCAAAAGAACACAGGCCACAGACTCAACTAAGCAGGGTTCGTAGGAGCTTACAAAGACTAAAGCAGCATCACGGAGCCTGCATGGGTCTGTCTAGGTCCTCTGCATGTATGTTGTGGTTGCTTAGCTTGGGGTTCTTGTGGGACTCCTCACAGCACGGGTAGGGGCATCCTGACTCTTTTGCTCTCCGGACAGTTTTCCTTCTACGGGGTTGCCTCCTTCAGCATTGACACGACCGTGCCTAGTCTTTTTCCATCCTGTTATTCTGTGTGCAGTTATATCCCTGGGAGGCCTGCTCTTTTCTGAAGGGAAGCAGAAGAGGAGTGAATCTGGAGGAGGGAGGAGGTGGAGGCTGGGAGGAGTGGGCGGAGAGGAGGCTGTGGTCAGGATGTGTTGTATAAGAAGAGAATGAATAAAAAGAAGAATGCCTACATCAGTGGCCTAGTTAATTTGTGAATGTGATATGTTTTCATGATTATTGCAGAAGTCACAGTTTCTTTTATGTTGTACAGTTGTGTTATCGATGCACCTTTTTAAACTCTCTAAAATGTGGTCCTCCTTCTAATTGCAGGAAATTGGTGATAATAATCACTCTGAATTGTTGGCCAATATATTTATAGATTTGTACCAGTGTCCAACCACAAGATAATTGCTTAATAGCCTACTAGAACAGTGTGTTCAGTGTTGATTATAAAGCTAACCCAACATTAACCCCCATGAGCAGATCTCAAATATTCATTCAAATATATGTGTATATATACATATATGTATATACATATATATGCATATGTGTGTATATACATATACATGTATATATATACATATACATATATATATATGTGATGCATCAAGTATGTGTCAAGCATTAATAGTTACATTAGAAAAATAAAGGGCACAAAAATATTCCTTGCCATTAAGAATACAATTTAGGATATATGCCTAGGAGTGGTATACCTGGATCTTGAGGTCGCACTATTCCTAATTGTCTGAGAAAGTGCCAGATTGATTTCCAAAGTGGTTGTACAAGTTTACATTCCCACCAGCAGTGGAGGAGTGTTCCCCTTTCTCCACATCCTCTCCAGCATGTGTTGTCACTTGAGTTTTTGATCTGGGCCATTCTGATGGGTGTAAGGTGAAATCTCAGGGTTGTTTTGATTTGCATCTCCCTGATGACTAAGGACATTGAGCATTTCTTTAAGTATTTCTCTGCCATTCAATATTCCTCTATTAAGAATTCTCTGTTTAGCGCTCTACCACATTTTTTAATTGGATTACTTGATTTTTTTGCGGTTTAACTTCTTTAGTTCTTTATATATACTGGATATTAGCCCTCTGTCAGATATAGGGTTGGTGAAGATCTTTCCCAATCTGTAGGCTGTCGTTTTGTTTTGACAACAGTGTCCTTTGCTTTAAAGAAGCTTTCCAGTTTCATGAAGTCCCATTTATTGGTTGTTGCTCTTAGAGCCTGTGCTGTTGGTGTTCTGTTCAGGAAGTTGTCTCCTGTGCCAATGAGTTCCAGGCTCCTCCCCACTTTTTCTTCTAACCGATTTAATGTGTCTGGTTTTATGTTGAGATCTTTGATCCACCTGGACTTTAGTTTTGTGCAGGGTGATAAGTATGGATCTATTTTCATTTTTCTACATGTAGACATCCAGTTAGACCAGCACCATTTATTGAAGATGCTGTTTTTTTTTCCATTGTATGGTTTTGACAGCTTTGTAAAAAAAAAAAATCAGGTGTCCATAAGTGTGTGGGTTTATTTCTGGGTCTTCTATTCCATTCCATTGATCCACTATTCTGTTTCTATGCCAGTACCATGCAGTTTTTATTACTGTTGCTCTATAGTACAGTTTGGGATCAGGGGTAGAGATACCTCCAAAAGATATTTTATTGTAGAGGATTGTTTTAGCAATTCTAGGTTTCTTGTTATTCCATAGGAAATTGAGAATTTTTCTTTCCAGGTCTATAAAGAATTGTGTTGGTAATTTGTTGGGAATCGCATTGAATCTGTAGATTGCTTTTGGTAAGATGGCCATTTTTACTATGTTAATCCTGCCAAGCCATGAGCATGGGAGATCTTTCCATCTTCTGATATCTTCTTCTAATTCTTTCTTCAGAGACTTGAAATTGTTTTCATACAAGTCTTTGACTTGCTTGGCTAGGGTCACACCAAGGTCCTTTATGTCCTTTGTGGCTATTGTGAAGGGTGTTTTTTCCCTAATTTCTTTCTCAGCCCTTTTGTCTTTTAAGGACCACTCATGGAGATGGCCTGGAATCCCTGCACAGAGGTAGCCCATAACAGTTCAGTGTCTAAGTGGGTTCCATAGTAATGGGGACATGGACTGTCTCTGACAGGAACTGATTGGTGTGCTCTTTGATCATCTTCCCTGAGGGGGGACAGCCTTACCAGGCCACAGAGGAAGACAATGCAGCCATTCCTGAGGAGACCTGATAGACTAGAATCAGAAGGAAGGGGAGGAGGACCTCCCTTATCAGTCGACTGGGAGAGGAGCATGGGTGGTGTAGAGGGAGGGAAGTACAGGGGGGATACAAAGTGAATAAACTGTAATTAATAAAAATAAAAATAATTTTTTTAAAAAAGCAGGATGAGTAAGCCATGAGGAGCAAACCAGTAAAGAGCATTCCTTCATGGCCTCTGTATAGCATTTGGTTCTAGTCTCTGGGTTACTGCCTTGAGCTCCTGTCCTGATATCACTGGATGATGGACTGTGAGCTGAAATTTGAAATAAACCATTTCATCCCTAAAAATAGAAAAAAAAAAGAAAAAAGAATAATGTGTAACCTTACAAGGCTTTATGTTGATTTCATTAAAAAAAAT
Organism: Psammomys obesus; assembly: GCF_907164565.1. Classification (NCBI taxonomy): domain Eukaryota; kingdom Metazoa; phylum Chordata; class Mammalia; order Rodentia; family Muridae; genus Psammomys; species Psammomys obesus. The sequence goes on from NW_026596079.1 coordinate 37,702,313, forward strand.
TCTAAAATGGCAAAAAATACAATTTAATAGATATTGTAATAAAAATCAAAGATATTATTCACCATCAGGAGTGAAAGGACTGTATAAAACTTTCCTGCAAATGTGAACGCCTGACTCAGTTTTGGAGTCATGGAGTCAGAGTCACAGAGAAGGTAACGTTTGAGCTAAATCTTGAGAAACTTGCCAAAATTCTCCAGTTGTAGGGAATGATCCAGAACCTGGAAGAATTGTAACATTTGTGTGCCTGACACATAGGGGGAGCTTAGGGGAAAGTCCTGTTGGTTCTGTTGGCAGGGCAGAGTCAGATAACGGGGATCAGTAATCACAGAAGGAGAGCTTCAGATTTTCCTGTATTAAGAATAAAAAAGGCAGACAGAGGCACACACACCTTTAATCCCTGCACTCAGGAGGCAGAGGCAGGTAGATCTCTGAATTCAAGACCAGCTTGGCCTACAGAGCGAGTTCTAGGACAGGCAGGGTTTACAGAGAAACCTGTCTTGAAAAACCAATCAATCAATAATCTTGAAATAATTTCAATCCAAATTTCTGTACCTCAAATTAAGCACATCCTGCCTTGCCTTGCGTTCAGCTGCACTCAGGGCTGACTCCTCTAGACTGGACAAGGAGTCCAATACACAGCTATTCTAAAAAGCTAAGTGATTCATGATCCAGCCATACCACTCCTAAGCATATATCCAAAAGAGGCTCAAGTACACAATAAAGACATTTGCTCAACCATGTTTGTAGCAGCTTTATTTGTAATAGCCAGAAGCTGGAAACAGCCCGGATGCCCCTCAACTGAAGAATAGATGCACAAATTGTGGTACATCTACACAATGGAATATTACTCAGCAATGAAAAATAAGGAAATCATAATATTTGTAGGTCAATGGTGGGAACTGGAAAGGATCATTCTGAGTGAGCTGTCCCAGAAGCAGAAAGACACACACGGTATATACTCACTTATATAGACATATCATATAGGATAAACCTACTAAAATCTGTATATCTAAAGAAACTAATCAAGAGAGAGGACCCTCACTAAAATGCTCAATCCCCATCCCAAAAGGCAAAAAGGATGGAAGTCAGAAGAAGAAAACAGGAAACAAGTTAGGAATCTGCCACAGAGGGCCTCTGAAAGCCTCTGCCCTGCAGACTATCAAAGCAGATGCTGAGACTTATGGCCAACTGTTGGGCAGAGTTCATGGAATCTTATGAAAGAAGTGGGAAATAGTAAGATCTGGAGAGGACAAGAACTCCACAAGGAGAGCAACAGAACCAGAAATTTGAACACAGGGGTCTTTCCAGAGACTCATACTTCAACCAAGTACCATGCATGGAGATAACCTAGAACCTCTGCATAGATGTAACCCATGGCAGTTCAGTGTCCTTGTGGGTTCCATAGTAATGGGAAGAGGGACTGCCTCTGACATAAACTGATTGGCCTGCTCTTTGATCACCTCCCTCTGAAGGGGGGAGCAGCCTTAGCAGGCCACAGAAGATGACAATGCAACCACTTCTGATGAGATCTGATAGATTAGGATCAGAAGGAAGGAGAGGGGGACCTCCCCTATCAGTGGACTTGGGGAGGGGCATGTGTGAAGAACGGGAAGGGAATGTGGGATTAGGAGGGGAGGAGGGTTTATGGGGGGATACAAAATAAATAAAATATAATTAATAAAAGTTTTTTAAAAAGCTAAGTGATGCTGAATGACAGAATACGTAAACAACTGTGTTTCTGTTTTTAAGACAGCTTGGTTCTGCAAACATGGACTTGATTGGGTTTGCTGGAAAGCAGGCAAAATGTGTAGTTTTGCAAATATGAGGCCGAATAAAAGTTGTAGTAATAAGAACCTATGTGTAATAAAAGCCTGCCTAAGCACTACCGATGGAATCCTAAGGGCACCCTGGAATAATTCATTCAGTTATTCAGCCTGTTGGGGCACTTCCCTGCTTTGCCTCTCTGAACAATCCATGATCCTTGAGGCTGATGCTGTCGGCCGCACAGATGACGTGAACAGCTTTTCCTTGAACATAAGCCCAAACCCTTTGTTAGAACCCATGTCTCTGGCCAAGACTTTTGGTATAATTGTATTGCTTTAATATAACACCTATATATAACTTGAATTGTTTGGAAACTCTGCCTACTTTTCCTGGCCTAACCTCAGTGACTTTTAACGTCAGCAGAATTCTGTAGGAGCAGTAACAACAGTTATAGGAAGCAAAAGAGCTCGTAAATAAGAGAGAGACAGTAAATGTTAAGAAGATATGGAAAATGTAGATAATAAACTGTAGTGGGGGGTCTGTGCACATTTAAATACTATAGTTCAGAGCAGGGGCAGGAACCTTAGACGTCTCGGGAGCCAAAGAAGAAATGCAGTGCTGGTGAGGAAAGGCTTAGAGTATAATAGGCAGTATAGAAAAGCCACAAAAGGAAACCTACACCTTACAATGCCCGTAGCATTTTAAATTCCGCCAGGCCAATAGACACCACTTTGTGCCTGATCCTCAGAAGTTATCTTTTCAAAGAAAAGGACTAGAAACCTATTTTAAAATTACATTATATTAATTTTTTCAGAGATTAGCCTGTGACATGGAGTTTTCTTGTTAAAAAGTTTTTTTCTGCAAACCTCAAATGAAGGGAGTAAGCAATTATTTCCTCTGTTTATCCCACACCATCATTAGAATGTCAAAGGGCCTCTACAGCATTACTATATATCTTAAAAGCAACAAGATTTTCCTAAATGGGAAAATTATAAGTAGAAGAAACCAAACATTAAGAAAAAGATTTTTCCATTATAAGAAAAACATGATTAATTCTTACATCATACATTCATAAACAAAAGATGATCACTATTTTATCATGATGCTGAGACAGAGACAAGCAACATCTGAATAGGAACAAGAAATGAAGAGCTAACAGCTGGGTTTGTCTGAAGAGGATGAGTTTTTGCCTTGGGCAATGCTGGTTTTGAAGGGAGGAAAATACCTACATTTTGATAAATGTTCTTATTTATATTTAGTTTCACATAACAGTTTAATATATTATATAATAAAAGTAAAAGTAGTTAACATCCATCAAAACATATTGTTTTGCTTGCACTTTAAGAAATGAAATATACAAGAATACTATAAAAAAAATCCAGTTAAAACTACGATTTTCATAGAGGACACATGCTATGGATTGCGTAAGTGTTCCCCAACAGACACACAGATTGAAAGTTTGATTAGCAGGCTAGGGTGCTGTTAGAAAGCTGTCAGCCTTTAAAAGAAGTGGTCTAGTTAGAGGACACTCTCTGTAGACGCGCCTTCCTGTGTCTTTCTGCTGTCTGGTTACCATGTGGTAAGCAGACTCCATCCTCCATGAGTTCAGCTCTAGAATTCTGCTTTGCTGAGGTCCCAGAAGCAACAGGCCAACTGTCCACAGACTGAAACTCCCTTATCTGTGATCCAAAACAAACAGTTACTCCATATGAACTGATTTTCTCAAGAACTATTACCATAGTGATAGAGTTCAACCTCCTTCGAGCAAAGTATCCCCTTCCACCCTTTATTCTTAAGGTCCACAGCTTGGAAGCCCCATCTCCAGGATACACCCTTGAAGATTCAATGGAAACAAGACATTTCAGACTGAAAACTGATCACTCAAAGACTTAAATCTATACATTGTGACAACTGTGACTGTAAGTTGATAGATTGAAAGCAGAAGGACATATCTCCTATATGTCCTTCTGAAACAGGCATTTCAGTCTCCACCAACTCATCAGCTATGATTTGGCAGGATCTCACATATTAATTCTGAAGCCAAGATGCTAATTTATCTGTCAGTGGTATCTGAAGCACATTTGTTTTTAACCAAAGTCTATAAATGGGTTAAGACATTTCCTTATGAAGAAAACATAACAATTGACTGCTTCTCCATTCCTGTTGTTCTCAAACTGTAATAATGCCTTTAATTAGTTTTTTTTTTTTGTGAAAAAGGTCACATTGATTTGACCACACATTGACTTGTTAATTTTTTAATTTTGCCAGTGAGTCAGCTGACATGAAATGCCAAGAATCTCTGAAAACCATCTCTTTTTCATACTCACATACAAAAAGAGAGGGGGAGAGAGAAAGAGAATTAAATGTTAATATTTTGGTATTTGTATATCTGTGTGTCTGTGATGTGCATGTCAGTGAGAAAAGATATTTATATCCAATAAAGTGAGAGTGATATTAAAAAACGAATGCCAACTGCGAAGCAGATTTTGGGCTCTAAAGTCAAGGAGAGGGGCTCAGTTAGAAGGTAGAGCTACACATAGAATAATTGAAGCTCTGCCAGGGGATGACATGGAAAACAAAGAAAAGAATACCTCAGTGTGCACTGATAAACTAAACCCTAAGCTGCCCTGAGGAGACCTCAACATTCTGAGTCCATGTGTAATGCACTGAAACCTAACTTGGCAAGCACTCACTGAAAACTTAACAGATATAAACACCATTTTAAGTTTATATTTAATTAAGTTGCTGCATCAGATGCACAGGAATGTATTTTATCGTAGCATGACTGTAATTATACTTCTCTCATTTCTTCTCCTCCTCCACTCTTATCCCCAGCCCCATCCAACATATCTGTCCTTGTGCCCTTACTGCTGCCCCCTGTTCTCCTTTCCCTCCCTTCCCCCAGTCAGTCTCCTTTCAGTACTAAACTTAAGACATAACTGTGTCTCAGCCAAAGGTAGCAGTCCAACTTCAGGCACTTGTGGGTGGCCAGCTGGCTACATTTAAATGAGACCAATTCTGAGCTATCACCAATCAAGCTGTGTATATGTGTGTGGCAAAAATTTCAGCTTAATCAGTACAGTCCGCTGTAGCTGCTGCTGTGTTCGCAAGGTAGCATTTGGGATGAGCATTGCATTATTAGACCCATGTAAGAGATGGAAGTGAGGTCACTTTGAACAAATGTCCCTCTCTCAGCAACAACAGCCCTGGCTTTGTCCTTGAAGCTGCAGAGCCCAAGCTGCTATTCAGGAAAGCCCTGTAGCTTCTGACATGTATCTCACTTCTAATTTCCTGTTCTGCCCACTCTGTGGGATGGAGCTCATCAGAATCTCTGCTGGCTTGAAGGGCTGCTAATTACCAAATCATCATCTCCTCAAATAAACTCTAAAATGTGATTTACCTGAAGTTTCTTATTACAATTTCAATATCTTAAATGTTGTGATTACCTCATGTAAACCAACTGAATTACTTATGTGTTCTGTTATTGTTTGCTTGTTTGTCTAGCATTTGGCCTCATTTGGGGATTCTGGTGAGCAGAAAGCCTCCCCCTTTCGGGATGAGCACACCACCCCGATCTGCACTGATGAAAGTCAACCCAGACTTTTGCCATCAGAAAAAGTAGTTCAGTTCAGCTGCAGCAGCTGAGCTGGAAGGCACTTAAGCCTAAAGCTGTTGCTCAGCCTTATCTGGTCTGCCCCTGTGGGAGTGCTTGCCTCAGAAGGATGTTAACAGGGAGGAAAGGAGCTTACAGAGCAGGAGAAAAGGCTTCCTGGTGGCATCATTTGTTCTATCAGATCAAATCGTGCCTCCAGCCCAACTACCTTTGCACTTATCATTTGCAATGGGAAAAGATCTTCATTAATTCAGCTATTTGCAGAAAAAAAAAGTCAGAAAAGGGAGAAAAAATTGTATCATAAATACATGGTAAGTATTTAAAGAATGAAAAGTCTCTTTGTAAGAGGCAAAATTGCCAATTCTACAGAATGTTTAGGTTTCTCCCCATTGTTTTGAAGTATACTATAAATATAAACAAGCCTTTTGCAAGATCAGGGCTACAAAAGACACAAACTTCAGAACTTGAAAAGGTGGCAATGCTGGGGACTTCTGAGAGAAACAGAAGTGGTTACTGATGAAATGAGGTCTGCAGTCATGGCCCTTAGCTTTTCAGAGCGACTGTGTCTCAGTGTCCCCTGCAACTTCTATCCAACGAGAGCCCAAAGCTAATCAATTTCTTCCCCAGAACTCTATGGAGATTGCTTATACAGACAAGAGACTGTTTCCAACTTTGAGGGTTTTGTTTGAAATTTTTCTTGATTCTCAATTGATTAATCTATTCAACCTCTCAGGCAAAATCCATTTACTACAATAAAAAGTAAAGTAATTGCTAAGAAATGTAAACTTTTATGGTACATGTATTTAGCAAATGCTCAAAAAAAAATAGACATCAATTTAATTTCATATGCCCTGACGATTGAGGCTTTTAGTAATACCTGCTAAAAGTACTTTCATCGTATCATGTCCCGCTACTATGGGCTATCAACCACACTAAGTGTTTTGATTCCAACACTCTGAAGAGCTTTATCCTCTTATGCAGATATGAAAAATGAAACTCGAGTTTGTGTGCTGATTTACCCAGGGGAAAGATGATCACTGTCTCTGCACAGTGGGGCCTGACTCCCTGCTTTTACCACCTGTGCCTGCAAAACTGTGGGGCGTACACTTGACATTAGAACTTCATTCGTGGTTCTCCCCCACCCCTGAAACAGGAGAAAACATCTACATCTCTCTAGAAAAAACTTAAAATGTTCTTCAAACCTCTAATTGACAAAAGTTAATACATAAAAAAATAAGTCATGGGGTTACAATTTATGCTTGACATCCTGATATCTTTGGCCCTTATGCTAGAATAAGATATCCTTGTTTCAGCCCAGTGAGGCAGCACACAACTTTAATCCCAGCATTCCGAAGGCAGAGGCAGGTGGACCTGAGTTCGAGACCAACCTAGTCTACAGAGGAGTCTCTGAACAGGTAGGGCTACATGGGGGAAGCCTGTCTCAAAAAGTAAATAAAATTTTTAAAAGCTTCCTTTTTGTTTGTTTGTTTTCTTTCCCAGCAGACTATGAACTCTTATAGAAGAGGGTCCCTGCACCATTCTGCTTTCATCTCTGAATCCTTTGCACCTGGCTAAATGACTCCCACGAAGTTTAATGGAGTTGGTGAGTAAATGAATACACCATTAAGGGATTGCTTTGCAGGGTTGTACAAGGGTGCGTGGAAAACTCCTCACCAAGTCTTTTGAGTAAGTTTTCTCATTTAATCCAATGCCAAAGTAGTAAAACAATTGTTAACCCCCAAGGGCTGGAGAGATGGCTCAGCTCGGAAGAGTGCTTACTGCTTTTGTAGAGGGTCTGTCTGTATTTGGTTCCCAGCACCCGTGCAGCAACCCGCACCTTCAGCTCCAGGGACTCCAATGCCCTCTTTTGGTCTCTCCAGGTCCCTGCACTCACATGGAGCACATGGACTCATTCAAGCACGCACACACACACATACAAACAAATACATTTTTAACATCAAAGTAAGGTTTGCTTACTAAAGGAAAAACTTAGTGAAGAATTTTAAGTAATCTATAATCTCATTAGCCAGATATTGACACAGTTAATATTTGATACTTTTGCTTCCAACCTTTTATAGATATGCATAAACATGACTACCTCAGTGCCTAACATACTTATAACATTGTCCATGTCTCCACGGTTATTGAACACATCATTTCACTGCTTACATTAAGTTCTACAAATAGATACATCAGAATACGTTAACCTCTTTAACAGCGGTATCAGTCAGGAAACTCTTCTGAGCACTCACATGTGAGCTCTGGAGAGATGGCTGACTACCGTAGATACAAGATTCCTAAACCTTAGGATCCCCACCTGGAAAAAGCTGTTTAGGCTGCTTGCCACCTTTTGCTATTCACACAGCAGTCCAGTGAGTGTCATTCCACGAGCACCTTTACAGACGTGTTCTAGTGCGTGTAGTGTGTGTGTGGTGCATGACTATGCGTGGGGACATGTGAGCAAATATCTGTCCATCCTCTGTTAATAACAGACCCGAGGAATGACTGCACCCAAGCTTAGCTTGGGAAGTTCGATGAGGCTATTGGGGTGATTGGCAAGGAGCCCGGGGCAGAAGTCACTTACAAAAGCACGAGTGAGCCATACACAGCTGCATCTGCGAAAAGCCCAGCCTTGCACAGGTGACAAGCCACGGAAACCACATCCTGAGAGCTCCCTTCCCAAAGTGCAGACAGCTGCACCAGGCAGCCTCACACCCACCCCAACCACAGCAACTCCCGCTGCTCAGAGAAGCCTGGAGGGGCTTCCAGAGTCTTGGGGCATTCTGTGTTCTGTGGATCTTATGAGTTTGGTTAGCTTCCTGAGCCATTTGAACCTCTTTCATTTTCTTGGGAAGGATTTTTTTTTATTTTCTAGAGAAAATAACTATACAACAGTCAATAAAGAATATTTATTAAGGGCAGGTGCTATTGCTTAGATAGGAAAGAACTTCCCACTCAAATATGATGAAGTTCAATCTCCAGGTCTCATAGCGGAAAAAGACCAAAAGTTTTCCAGTGATTTCCATACGTGTACTATGAGTCATGTACAGCAGAACTCAGATATACACATACATATGTACATAATTATAATAATTATTGTTACTTAATTTTAAAAATAAATACATATTCATCAATTCATATACTTTATTATTATTTACATACCTATATATAAATATATGTTTCATAAAACAATATTAATGCTTACTATATTCAACACACTCCTATTTTCCTAGTCTAGTGTTTTCAAATGTACTTTTCGAATAGCTTATAGAAACCAATAGAATCCAATAGACACAATGACTATTTCTCAAATATGTCACAGATAATAGGAGCAATCAAAAGGAGGAAGCTAAAGAAAAGAGACCTAGAAGAAACAAAAAAGTGGCTATTAAGAGCAGGTGCTGGGAGTCTGTCCCATCAGGGCATGTTTTCTGCTGCAAGAAATCACCCAGATCATCTGTCTTGTGAGGCATCCCTGACAGATGATTAGAGGCTAACAAGGACCTTCTTACAGCAACAGGCAATGTTTGGGTGGAGGGGCTTACATGCCCAGAGGCCTGAACTTTCTTCCTCATCAGAAACCTTGTCATTCTTTAAATCAGGAGGACTTGTTGGATTTTCAGCACAATCATCACTGAGGAGGAAGAGTAACAATTTTCTGCCTAGAAATCCAATAGGGTTGGAGCCCAGAAAAACCACAGAGACATAGAGTTGTCAGCCTTTCGATTTCCTGTGGCCCAGAAAAGAGAGTCAAGAGCCTCTAATCTCCCGAGAGAATCCCACAACAAATGCCAGGCTGAGTGCAGCTACTGGTTTGATTGAAACCATGGTAAAAAAGAGGTAAGGTTTGTAAAAATAACAGTATGGGCTTTTCTACACCTGTTCTAGCTCTCAGATAATGACAGAGACCCATTAATTTACTAATAAGCTTCAAAGCACTATAGCTGGGCAGATACTCATCTATTCTAACCTGCTATGCTGGTCTGAACTATTCCCCAGCCACATGCCCTGTTACCGGTCCTCTAGTCTCATCCTGGCTGTTCGTGCTCCATCTTTGTCCTCATGAAGACTCTCTCATGACGCCCTCCTCATGGCTACCCTCTCTTTGACTCTCTCCTTCTGACTCTCTCTCTCTCTCTCTCTCTCTCCAACTCCCCCCCCCCCAAATCTCCTAACTGGATTGGAAGTCCTACCTCAGCTTTTCTTTCTTGTCCACCTATTGTCTGTTCAGAGATGATAAAGAGCATTTTTAGACAGCACTGAGACAGGAGATTCTTCATAGAAAAAACAATGCCCACGTCTGGACTACAGCTAGATTTCTGGGCACAGAAATCACCACCTCAATACACAGTGCACAAAACCAAAAGAGGATTACTGGGGTTGCCTGCATATCTTAGGGAATGCTACATATTTTATAATCTAGAAGGAAAATAAAAAAAGCATAGTCTCTGAGGTCAGATCCCTAGTGTAACCAACCATCCTGAGACTACCCCGATTTTACCACTGAAGATCTTTCATCCCAACAGAGTCCCGAGTCCTATGTAAACTGGCATGGCAGTCATCTTGAGTTCAGTTAGTTTGCCACTTACTGACTGATGGCAATAACTGTACTGCCACCGTAACATCCAACAGTGCGATTCATCACCTCTGAGTAATGGGTTTCAGTTTCCTCCTGTAAAACGTGAGGAAAACAGTGCTTAGCCACCACCAATAGGAGGGCAGAAATGCTTTGTGGCAGCTCGGCTCTTTCACTGATGCCGAGTGAGCTTCAGCTACAACAGTACTAAGTCAAGAACACAGAGTGAGCTGGTGAGGAGCAAAATGCTAAGAACCAGGATTTTGGTCCTCGGCCTCTGGCCATGATAACCGACTTTCACCTCTTCTAAGTGAGCAGTAATCTGAGCAGAGCCACAATGGGCCAAGAAGCAGAGATGCCTTCAGGACGAAAGACATCTGTAAAAAGAAAAACAAATCTATTGTAATTCTATACATGTGTGCTAATATATAAGTAACAGCAAATGCAAATGATCAACCATGTTCTACCTTCAGAACAGAGAAGGTATTATAGACGTACCTTGTCAAGTGTAAAGAAGTTGGTGCTATTCCCAAAAAGGTGCTGGCAAGTATCTAACAATTCCCAGACTTTTTTTTTTTGTATTGACTTTCTCATGTTGGAGGTAGGTTTCTTGCTTTTGGTTAAATTCATAGAGTCAACTATATTTGTACGAATAATTACACCCTGAGATCCCTGTGTTCCAACTGACTTAACACTGCCCTGCTTCTGTTGTGGAGATAAACCTTGGATCAGACCCTTCATATTTCTATTTTTACTTCTTTCTACAAAAGAAAAATCACCACAAAATTATTCAAAGCAGCTCATGCTTCCCAATGTAATATCAGGGGCAATAATGGCCTTCTTCCCACAGTGGGTACCAAGGGAACAGAGGGTCATTTTCAGAACAATGTCAAAAGAAGCCATACACGACATAAATGGTTAAGCAAGGTAAAATGTTAGCCTATAAGCAAAGGCTTTGGTCAGGGATGACTTCTAGGAGGATTCACTGAAGGAAAACAGGGAGTCTTACCAGCCAAGGCCAAGAGATTTTCCAGAGCAGTGAAGCACAAATCATAGGGAGGGAATTAAAACCTTTAGACTGCACCTGAGGCAAGGAATGAAAGAGCATAGAAATAAAATGTTAACATGACTCGGAGGATAGAACATTTAAGAAACAAATAAATCTCAGCTAAAAGACCTCCAACTGTAATAATTAAACACAAATAAGGTTTTGTGCTCTGTCCTGTGCCAAGCACTGATTTAGTTGTTCTCCTTGCACAAACGTTGTGAGATAGGTATTAGAACCCAAATTAAGTCTGGAAAAGATAACAAATGTGCTATCTATTAAATAACTGTGGAGCTATTAAATAACTGTGGAGCTTCAAACCTAACTCTGTTTCCAATGTGTGTGTGTGTGTTTGATTTGAATATTAAGATTAATTTTTCAAATTAAGATTAATTTTTCAAAACTTTATTCACATAAGACTTTCTTTTTTTCCAAGACTTTAAATAGAATATTGTTATTTGAGTTCTTTGGTAACTTTCAAACCAAGCTTTTTTCATTCTTTCTTAGTCTACCCCAATATGATGAGTATTCATTCACAGCAGGATAACATAAATTTCTCAAAAGTTCTACATAGACTACGGACATCAAAGCTTCATTTTAATTTTGGAAGAGCCAAATCCTTCCATCACATAATAATCAAAACACTAAATGTACAGAACAAAGAAAAATATTAAAAGCTGCAAGGGATAAGAGCCAAATAATATATAAAGGCAGGCCTATTAGAATTACACCAGACTTCTCAACAAAGACCTTAAAAGTCAAAAGAGCCTAAACAGATTATCTTGCAGACTCTAAGAGACCACAGATGCCAGCCCAGACTACTGTACCCAGCAAAACTTTTTTTAATTTTTTATTAATTACACTTTATTCATTTTGTATTCCCCCATAAGCCCCTCCCTCCTCCCCTCCCGATCCCACCCTCCCTCCCCTTTCTGCATGCATGCCACTCCCCAAGTCCACTAATAGGGGAGGGTCTCTCCTTTCTGATCTTAGTCTATCAGTTCTCATCAAGAGTGGCTGCATTGTCCTCTACTGTGGCCTGGTAAGGCTGCTCCCCCCTCAGGGGGAGGTGATCAACGAGCAGGCCAATCAGATTATGTCAGAGGCAGTCCCTCTTCCCATTACTATGTAACCCACTTGGACACTGAACTGCCATGAGCTACATCTGTGCAGGGGTTCTAGGTTATCTCCACGAATAGTTCTTGGTTGGAGAATGAGTCTCTGGGAAGTTCCCTGTGTTCAAATTATCTTATTCTGTTGCTCTCCTTGTGGAGTTCCCTCCAGCTCTTACTATTTCCCACTTCTTACATAAAATTCCATTCACTCTGCCCATCAGTTGGCCATCAGGCTCAGCATCTTCTTTGACAGTCTATACTGCAGAGGCTTTCAAAGGCCCTCTGTGGCAGGTTCCAAGGTTGTTTCCTGTTTTCTTCTGGCTTTCAGAGGCCCTCTGTAGCAGGTTCCGAGGTTGTTTCCTATTTTCTTTTTCTATCCTCTTTGCCTTTCAGGATGGGGATTGAACATTTTAATTAGGGTCCTCTCTTTTGCTTAGTTTGTTTAGATGTACAGATTTTAGTGGGTTTATTCTATGTTGTAAGTTTATATGAGTGAGTATATACCATGCGTGTCTTTTTGCTTCTGGGACAACTCACTCAGGATGATCCTTTCCAGGTCCCACCATTTACCTGCAAATTTCATGATTTCCTTTTTTTTCATTGCTGAGTAATACTCCATTGTATAGATGTACCACAGTTTCTGCATCCATTCTTCAGTTGAGGGGCATCTGGGCTATTTCCAGCTTCTGGCTATTACAAATAAAGCTGCTACAAACATAGTTGAGCAAATGTCCTTTTTGTGTACTCCAGCAAAACTTTTAATCACCATAGATGGAGTAAACAAGATACTCCATGACAAAACAAAATTTAAAAAATATCTTTCCACTAATACAGCCTTGCAATGGATACTATAAGGAAAACTTCAATACAACAAAGGTAACAACATGTAAGAGAACACAGGAAATAAATAATTTTACATCAGCAAAAACAAAAGGGAGGCACACACACACTACCACCACCAACACCAAAATTACAAGAATCAGCAATTATTGGCCATAAATATCTCTCAATATCAATTGTTGTATGTGTTGATTAATATTTACTATTGATATATCTTCTGGTAAAGCTGCTGTTAATCCTAAACAGCTCTATACCCAAAACACCACACAGAGACTGAGATTTATTTAATTAACCTAGAACACAATGCTGGGCAATAGTTAGTCCATCCTAAACCTCCAAGCCTTCATCATTTCCCGACATTTAGATTTCCCACATTATACTTGCTTTTAGTGATATATTAGGTCCAGTCCATCTCTCCACATCGTTCCAAGATCCCTGCTAGCTCTGCTCTCCCAGCTCTCTCTCCCTTCTCCCTCCTCTGCCTCCCACCTTCCTGTCCTCTGGCTCCTCCCTCTCTTCCTGCTTCCTTTTCCTTGCTCAACATTGTGGCTAGTTGCTTTATTTTGTTATGTTTACACAAGTTGAGACAGGTGATACTTAGAATAAATATCACAATGCACTGTCTGGATTGAAACCAGAGAGTGGGGGAGAGAAATCAGCATTTGAATGAACAAGGGTAAAGTGTATACATTCCAAAAGAACATTATACCAACAATCAATGGATTTAAATCCCCAATAAAAAGATACAGGTTAACAGAGTAGATAGAGAACAGGATTCATCACTCTACTGCATACCAAAAAAAAAAAAAAAAAAATACACCTCAGCAACAAAGATAGACATTACCTCAGAGGAAAGGCTTTCCAAGAAAAGGGAGCCAAGAAACAAGCAGGAATAGCTATTATATTATCCAATAAAATAGACTTTCAAGCAAAATTATACAAAAGAAGAGTTTACTCATCAAAAGTAAAATACATAAAGAGGATACCTCAATTCTGAACATCTATGCTCCAAATGCAACGGCATCCACATTCGTAAAAGAAACATTACTAAAGCCTAAAGCACACATTGAACCCCACACATTAATAGTGGGAGACTTCAGCACCTCTCTTACCAATGGATAGGTCAACAAGACAAAAACTAAACAGAGAAATAATGAAACTAACTGGTAATATGAATCATATGGACCTAACAGATATCTTCAGAACTTTTCACCCAAACACAAAAGAGTATACTTTTTTCTCAGCACCACATGGATCCTTCTCCAAAATTTGCCAAAGCAAGTCTCAACAGGCACAAGAAGATTGAAATAACCCTTTGTATCTTATTAAAGCTGGAACTCAACAACAACAGAAACAACAGAATGCTTACAAACTCATGGAAACTGAACAATGCTCTACTCAATGACCACTGGGTCAGGGAAGAAATAAAGAAAGAAATTAAAGACTTCCTAGAATTCAATGAAAATGAAGGCACAACATACCCAAACTTAAGGGACACAATGAAAGCAGTGGTAATGTCACAATGTCTTTATGAAGACACTCATAGCACTGAGTGCCTTCATAAAGACATTGGAGAAACCATATGCTAGAACAAAAAGAAGCAAGTACACCTAAAAGAAGCAGATGGCAGGAAATAATCAAACTTAGCTCTGAAATCATAACTTGGAAAAAAGAAAACAGTACAAAGAATCAACAAAACTAAAAGCTGGTTCTTTGAGAAAATCAACAAGATAGACAAACCCTTAGCCAAACTAACTAAACTGCAGAGAGATAATATCCAAATTAACAAAATCAGAAAGAAAAAGGGGACATAACAACAGATACTGATGAAATCCAAAGAATCATTAGGTCTTACTTCAAAAGCTCATACTCCACAAAACTGAAAAATCTAGATGAAATGGATGATTTTCTTGGTAGATTGCATTTATCAAAGTTAAATCAAAATCAGTTTAGCAATATAAATAGTCCTATAACCCCTAAGGAAAAAGCAGTCATTAAAAGTCTCCAAACCAAAAAAAAAAAATCCCAGGGCCAGATGGTTGTAGTGCAGAATTCTACCAGACTTTCAAAGAACTAATTCCAATATTCCTCAAGCTATTCTGCAAAATAGAAGGAACATTGCCAAACTCATTCTATGAAGCCACAGACACCTTGACTGATACAAAAACCACACAAAGATTCAACCAAGAAAGGAAATTTCAAACCAATTTCCTTTATGAACATTGATGCAAAAATACTCAATAAAAATCCTCGCAAACCAAATCAAAGAGCACATCAAAAACATCATCCACCATGACCAAGTAGGCTCCATTGAAGGGATGTAGAGATGGTTCAATATACAAAAATCCATCAATGTAATCCACCATATAAACAAGCTGAAAGAAAAAAACAACATGACTATCTCATTAGATGCTGAAAAAGCATTTAACAAAAACCAGCAACTCTTCATGAAAAAAAGTCTTAGAGAGATCAGGAATACAAGGCTCATACCTAAACATAACAAAGGTAATATACAGCAAACCAATAGCCAACATCCAATTAAATGAAGAGAAACTTAGAGCAATTCCACTAAAATCAGGGACAAGACAAGGATGTCCACTCTTTCCATATCTCTTCAACATAGTACTTGAAGTCTTATCTAGAGCAATAAAACAACTAATGAAGATAAAGGGGATACAAATTGGAAAGGGAGAAGCCAAAGTATCACTATTTGCAGATGATATGATAGTATACATAAGTGACTCACAAAAATTCTACCAGGGAACTCCTACAGCTGAAAAACACCTTCAGCCAAGTGACTGGATACAAAATTAACTCAAAATAAATAAATAAATAAAATCACTAGCCCTCCTGTATACAAGTGATAAATGGGCTAAGAAAGAATTAGGGAAACAACACCCTTCACAATAGCCACAAAAAAAACATAAAATATTTTGTTGTAACTTTAACCAAGCAAGTGAAAGACATGTTGATCCTCCTCCCCAAGATCCAGCCCGTGGGTGAGGACAGGGGCTTCTGGCCAAGAGAGTGAGAAGCCATCACACAGACACCGGGAGTCAGGTGAATGCAAACCAGGGGCTAAAGGCTGCAGACTCATCCCAGAAGAGAGAGCAGGAGATACAGTGTGGGGAGACCAGTCAAGCTCCTCCACCATCTCCTAGCCTGTCGTTGGTTGTTTGGCTCTAAGCGGGCTCTCCAAGGTCAGATCACACACTCTCCACTGGGTCACCTTCATGGTCACATCAGTGGACGTTGCCCCAGGCAGTGAGCCCTGATGGCCCTTTTCCAGAAACGCCCATACCTGTGTGGACAAGAACATCAAGTGTCTGAAGAAAGAAATTGAAGAAGATGTCAGAAGATGAAAAGATCTCCCACGCTCCACTATACCACAAGGACATTTGCCCAACTATGTTCATAGAAGTTTTTTTCATATTAGCCAGAAACTGGGAACTATCAACATGTCCCTTGACCAAAGAATAAATACAGGAATTGTGGCACACAATGGAATACTACTCAGCTGTTTAAAACAAAGAAATCACAAAATTTGCCAGCAAATGGATGGAACTAGAAAAGATCATCTTGAGTGAGGTAACCCAGACCCAGAAAGACACGCATGGTATGCATTCACTTAATAGCAGATATTAGCCATATAATACAAAATAATCATACTACAATCCATAGACCAAAAGAAGATAATTAGCAAGGAGGACCCAAGGGAGGATACTTAGATATCACTCGGAAGTAGAAATTGAATAGATAGCAGAAGTGGTTGAAGAGCGGGAACAGGGTTGAAGAGTGAGCATGGAGAGAAATGAACGTGTAGATCAGACTAGGGAGAGGGGACAGGACGACACAGGGCTTGCGAAGAGAAGAGAAACCATGGGAGGTAGCATCTATGAGACAAGTTGGAGACCTGTGAGAGGTTAAGCTCCTGGAAGGTTATGGGGATGACTCTATCCAAGACTCTTGGTAGCAGGGCTCATAGAGATGGAAGAGGATACCCTCTAAGTAGACAGAACTTCTAGAGGAGGGAGGGAAACAGCAACCCACCCACAAAAACTTTGACTCAAAATTTACCCTGCACCAAGATGTGCAGAGATAAAGATAGAGCAGAGATTGAGGGACTATCCAACTAATGCCTAGCCCAACCTGAGACCACCCCATGGCAGAGAGACAGCCCCTGACAGTATTAATGATACTCTGCCATGCTTGCAGATGGGAGCCTAGCATAGCTGTCCTCAGAGGCTTCTCCCAACAACAGATTGAAACAGACACTGAGACTCACAGCCGAACATTAGGCAGAGCACAAGGAGTCTTGTGAGAAAAATGGGGGAAGAATAGAAGGACCCAGAGTGGACATGACCTCCACAAGAAGACAAATAAAGCCAACTAACCTGGGACCAGGGTGGCTTATGGAGTACAACAAAGGACAATGAATGGACTCCACTAGGCCCCTTACACATAGGTAGACAATGGTAGCTTGGACAACATGTGGGTCACCTAGAAAGAGAAGAAGGACCTGTCCTGACAAGGACCCTGTTGCCTGTTTTCAGTCACTTCCCCCTGGTAAGACTGCCTTGCCAGGCCACAGGGAAAGAAGATGCACTTAGTCCTGATGCGACTTGATGTGCTGTTGTGAGTTGGCAGGGGGAAGGCTCCCCTTATCTGAGGAATAGGGAAAGGGGAGTAGGGGGAAGTGGGAGGATGAGAGGTGAAGGAGATGAGGGAGGGCCTGCTATTGGGATGTAAAGTGAATAAATAAATATTTTTAAGTGAAATTACATTAAAATCAGTAAAGAAGACCTTGGATTGGCTTGGAGATACTCATAGGATGCTAGAACAAATGCACGGCAACATAGTGATAATACAGCACCTTACCTCGTGAAAGGAAAGCTGGCCGTAAAAGTGTGGCCAGCACCAGAGTGCTTCACCAGAACAGAATATCCTGCCTCTTCCTTGTTGATAGTTTCCTTCCTTCTATGCTAACGATGAAGGTATCGTACTTAAGTAAAAGGACTTTTTACCGCATACCTGTATTCATGGAAATGACAATTCACACAAACATCCTAACACAAAGTAATCTGGTCAGCGATGGCCGCCATCCACAGAGCACACACTTCCAATCCATCTGACTATGAACTGCACAGATGGAAGAGGGGCTCAGTGTCATGTTTTTTGTTTTTATTTTATTTTTTTATGTTCAAGGCAATTTTTATTCGTACAGGACTTGAGGATGAACTCACAATAAAAGTATAGAAAAGCAGCAAACAAAAATTACATTTAAATTGGCACAAAAAAGTGGGTTTTGTTTTTTAAAAGGTATCTGAAATACTGAATGACTTACTTCTTTTTTTAATTTTTTTAGTAATTACACTTTATTCACTTTGTATTCCCCCTGTAGCTCCCTTCCTCCTCCCCTCCCAACTCCTCCCTTTCTCCTCTTTCTCCATTCATGCCCCTTCCCAAGTCCACTGATAGGAGAGGTCTTATTTTCCTTCCCTCTGATCTTAGTCTATCAGGTCTCATCAGGACTGGCTGCATTGTCCTCCTCTGTGGCCTGGTAAGGCTGCTCCCCCCTCAGGGGGAGGGGATCAAAGAGCCAGCCCCTGAGTTCATGTCAGAGACGGTCCCTGCCCCCCTTACTATGGAACCCACTTCAACACTGAGCTGCCATGTTCAGGGGTTCTGGTTTTTTAATGCATCCTTGTGGGACTGCCCATGAAAATTTAAATACATGAGATTTTTGTGCTAAGAAAATGTGAGAGCCATAGGAATCAAGTAAGACAGAAAAATAGACGAGCAAGGGAAAGAATGGGCGACTAACAGGGAATACAGTCAGGACTCAAAGAATTCAGTCTCAGGAGAGCTCCCTGACACCTCACCGTCCAGAGAAACTTCCCTGCTGCTGAGCACAGGGGACCTGCTCCTCAAAGGTCCTTCAAGGAAACTTACCAACAATGAACAGTCCCACAATTACGTTTCCTTGTACATAGCATGCTTTCAAGCTCCCTCAGGTTACAGCGATTTAGAGGGCACTTTGTGAACAGTAACACTGAGGAAGACAATTATGTTTCCCTGTCATTGAACTCCCAAGCCTGCGCTGAGCCGCTTTGATGTTGCAGGTGCTTGCGGTGCAGGGGCTCTGGGGTTGCAGGCCTGACAGCTCCGCTCTCCACCTCTGCTCTCAGCACGGCCAGGCGAGGCTTCTTAGTGTGGATCCCTGATGAAGTGAGGTCAGCTTTCACAGGGCTTGTACTCCAGTCTTTGAGTGAGTCGCGGATTAGAAGAAATGCAATGTTAGACCATCGCTAGGAAGCTAATGGTGAGTCTGCGTACTCCCTTTGGGATGTGGAGGGGAAAGTGAGCAGCGTGGCTAATCTGCAGCCTCCCAGAGGAGGTGTCTGACAAGCAGCCCGTTCTCCATCACACTGCCCAGTGCTGTTTGACATTGCACATCTGTGCGTAGAAACCAGCCCTGGCTACTGCTTATTCAAACTAACAGCACTGCTGAGAAAAAGTCATGATTTTAAAATCACCAAAACATGCATTTTTTAAACAAAAAATTGGAGTCAAATTGAAAGAAACAAATGCTAGTTATGACTTAGCAAGTACTCGATATCATCTGTAAGTCACATTACAAAATGTTTAAAAACACAAAACAGCCACTCAGTAGTAAAATCAATATAGCATATGCCATTTCAATACTATACATTATGAAAACCTCAATCTTCTTCCCAGTGGTCTGTGTCTACATTTTAAATGATTGTAATGATTGTATTCTCAAGTTGAGCCAGAAGTATGCAGTTTTCCCCGGAACTAACACTGCAGAAAAACCCCAAAGATGCCTGATTTTCTAGAGTCTCTGTACAGAACAAAGGAGTTGGAAGAGACCCCAGAAATTATTTGATTAAGTTCTGATGTCTGATGAACCTATGACATTTACCTGAAAAGCTCGCAAGTGATAGTCAAATCACTGTCCATCTCAGTCCTTCTGCTGGATGGTGTTCCCCTGTTGGACTGTGTTGATATTTTTACCTTAGCCTTCTCATCTGCATTATGAGCAGGAATCACAGGTGGCCATCAGATCTGCTATTTAGTCTTCCTAATTCAGGAAAGACTTCATTTTGATGGCAGTAGGTTCAGCATTAGATTTAAAATCTCCAGGAGCCCAGCTAAATCAGAGATTATTTTTTCTTATAATGAACAGCTGAAACCAAGTCAAGCAAAACGATAAGTATGAGCACTCACGTAGCTTTAGGGATGACTTGGCTATAAATGAGTCTTCCAGCATATGGTCAAGAAACCCACCAGCACTCCTAGGCTTATTTTCCAAAAGCCTAGAAACTGAAACAGAACAAAATCATTTCTTGGGTCCCATCAAAACTCTTGGGGTTGAACTTCACTGGTTCAGTTCTCTGTGGGTCTGTGTGCCTTGACTAGCAACTAAGAATGCTGAATGGCTGCATTTAGATTAGGCTAGATTCACAATTAGGGGCATGAAAAGTCTTTAAAAAAAGAAACCCTTGAGATATAACTAGCAGAGAGGCGTCCTACAACATGTGAACTTTTACTGTCTGTTAAGATACTGTTTCTATGCACATTCGCTGTTATCATAACAAGTCAGAGAAGTGCTGAAAGTGCTTCCCTGAAAGGCGTCTTCTCACTCTTCAAGAAGCTGCATCAACCCAGTTAAAGAAACTTTTGATGTAGAATATACCCTTAGGCAGTAAACTCATTTTTAATACTGCTGTTGCCAAGCTCTGAATGGTTCCTAATTGAATGAAAAGAACAACTGAAAGGAGGACAAGGCTGCTCCTAAGGGGTTCAGGTTTATATAATAGATATAAGGCAGAGCATAGCCAGAAGCAGAGGCCTCTGGAAGAGTCTAGACTGAACTCATGGCAAACTGAACTGTGCCATGTGAGGAGAGGGGGAGGAGAGAGGGGGGAGCCAGAAGCCAAGAGGCCAGGAGACTAAGAGAGCAACATGTTAGGATGTGGGCAGCCCACCTCTAGGTTGCTTAGCAACCTGAAGTCATTACCTGCTATCCAGCAGATAAAGGCAGCAGCCACCACCTCTTCTCTTCTCTGTTTGTCCCCATCTGTCCCTCTAATTTTCTGTCTGTCTCCCTCCCCACTATGCTCTCCCACACTGTCTGTCTGTCTTGAGTTTTCCATAATAAACTCTCTTGTACCACACCTGTTGCTCGGCGTGTAATATTTTATCATAACAGAAGATGCTAAGAAACTGGTGTAGCCAAAATGGCTGGGTTATGTAGAAATCAGAGAAACTGGGGAAGAGCAGACTTGAGCAGTCCCTGTGCTGGAGAGCTTAAGGCAGGAGTGGGATATGCCAGGTACTGGCAATGCTGAGAGAGACTAGCAGACAGCATCTGCTTTGATATGTCAAATAGGCATCTCAGCCATTGGTCTGGTGTTTGAGACCTAGCACTAATGGAAATAGCCAGTAAGTGGTAGTTTCAACCATTTATTATCAATAAGACCATAAGGGCAAACAAGACCATAAAAAGAGTACCCTGGAACTTGGGGACAATACTCTGATGTTAAGCACTAGAGTCTAAATTTGGCCTTTATTTCTTTCTGCTCTATATCTTTAACAAATATTCTTGATTTTATGACAAAACATCAGTCGTCAAGAAATAAACCAATACTAACTCCTAGAGGATGAGGAGACTTGTAGAGTCACCAAAAAATGAACAATCCGGAAAGTAAGGCCGCCACTAGGGCCTTATGTCTGCTGGTGGCCTGTGATGTCAAGCCAGTTTTCTACAGTTTTTCTTAGGGCCCATGGAAGGCTCTAGAAAGAAGAACTATGAAATAACTCACATTTCACTGGGGCATTTATAGTACTACTAAAGAAGCCAAGGCAAGCTGGGAAAGCCAAAAGTCAATTTACACCTGTCAGCTTTACGCACTTCACCTACTCAGGTGCGCTTTGCGATAGGATAGTTTCTGCAGCCGGAGAAGCCACAGAATTCATCTGTACAACAACAAACACTGTGTGTGTGTTATGTGTGCTGTACATTGAAATAAATATTGGCATAAAGACAGCAAAGACAATGAGGATCAGGAAGATGAAATAGTTTGCTGAAGGTCAAAGATGTGTAGGCATTATGGCCAGATTTTGAAAGCAGGTCTGTGTCACTCAATGGCCCTGGATTCCTCCCAGACAGTCATGATTCCTTCTTGTGCAGTCTGGAATTGTCTCCTTGTGGCTTTCCAGCAACTTTTTCTGATGACAACCTCTGCCCACAGCCTTCCTGAGCCTCCAGTGTTTTATGCTTTCTTTTAAAAATAATTACATTTATTTTTTTATGGGATGGGAGCCCATGCCGTAGCACATATGAGGAAATCAGAAGACAACTTGGAGGAATTGATTATCTCCTTTCACCATTTAGGTCTGGGGGTATTTGAACCCAGGTCACTCATCAGGCTTAGAGTAAGCGTATTTATTTGCTAAGACATCTCACCAGTCTGTATCCTGTTCCTCATAATTCCCTTTTCTGGAACCCAGCCTTGTGCTCCTCTGTTCAGTCTTCCTTACCTTCTGTTTCACTGAACCAGCCAGGTTATTCTATGAGCCATCACCTGGACTAGGCAGCTTGGTGCACGTTCTTGCTCACTTCCTTCAGATTCTAATACCTCTTGACCCTGTTTGCTGAAGTTAATAAAATTAAACTTTGCCAAGTTCCAATGACTGTCCTTCTGTTACTTATTAGATTTGTAAAATAGAAGGAAAAAGTCTTTAAGATTTTTTTTTCTAGTAAGATCTTCCAATTGAATCTTCTTTTGACCCACAAACTATAAGAATGGGTGCAACATAAAAGATGATACTGTGGCCTGACCTGTATAATTTTAAAAAAAAAAATCATATTCTGTAATTGAAGACCTCTCCAAGGCATAAGAATACCTGCAGCTACTCTGGAAGTTAAAATGGCAATACAAATAAATGGAATTACATCTATATACATGGACTTCAGCCTCACAGATTCACTTCTAGGGTCCTAAGACACAAAAGTTGCACAGCTTCGGAGTACACATATGTTTGCTATAGCACTGGAGAAGTTGGCAAAGGCTACTCCTGACAAGGAGGTTGGATAAATCCCTGTGCACTGAAGCAGAGAAGGCAGCCTTTAAACACGAGTAAGCTGGATCAAGCATAAGCTATGGGAATGCCTGCTCCTTTGGCCCACTCACCATGCACACACTGACTGATAAACCCAAGCCAGGGCGGGGAGTGTACATTCCTCAGTCACTCTGCTCTAGCTCTACCTTGCTCTAAATTCCTAAGTTTTATTATTTGTCCCTGTGACCTTTGATACCAGTCATTCTAAGATTCAGCTCTGGTGTTGCCTAGTGAAGCCCTTTAAAAGAGTGGGTTCCCTCTAGGTGGGCTGGGCTACAGCAAGGTCCAGAATTTTGTAGAGAAATTATATAATAGGATGTTATCTTTTTAAAATTTTATTTATTTTTTACTAATTACAGTTTATTCACTTTGTATCCCAGTTGTAGCCCCCTTCCTTATCCCCTCCCAATCCTTCTCTCCTTGCCTCATCTCCTCCCATGTCCCTTCCGAAGTCCACTGATAGGGAGGTCCTCCTCCCCTTCCATCTTACCCTAGCCTATCAGGTCTCATCAGGACTGGCTACATTGTCCTCCTCTGTGGTCTGGTAAGGCTGCTCCCCACTGAGGGGGAGGCAAGCAAAGAGCCGGCCATTGAGTTCATGTCAGAGACAACCCCTGTTCCCCTTACTAGGGTACCCACTTGGACACTGAGCTGCCATGGTCTACATCTGTGCCGGGTTCTAGGTTATCTCCATGCATTGTCCTTGATTGGAGTATAAATCTCAGAAAAGACCCCTGTGCCCAGATTTCTTGGTTCTGTTGCTCTCCTTGTGGCACTCCTGTCTCCTCTAGGTCTTTCCATCCCCCCTTCTTTCATAAGACTCCCTGCACTCTGTCCAAAGTTTGGCTATGATTCTCCACGGAGGGCCTCTGAAAGACTCTACCCAGCAGGTTATCAAAGCAGATACTGAGAATGTTCTCTTTTTAAGGTAAATAATGTCCAAAACTCAGATAGATAAAGCTATAAAGATTCATATTTAGATATTCATATAATTTGAGTAAGATTGTTGATCTTTTTTTCTCACCAAACAGTTTTTTTTTGTTGTTGTTGTTGTTTTTTTATTGACAACATAAGATAATTTCAATAGGAACAGAGATAGTCTGGGGGCACCTTAATGTATTTAAATAAATAGATAATTAAAATTATGTAGTCTTGGTTTATTTCTATACTGAACTCACCTCATATACTTAAGATCAATTTATTTCTTTTTCAGTTTTCATATTTCTTCATTATGTGTGTTTAGACATGTGGGTGCCCATGTGTGGATCTTGGAGGACAGCATGTGTGAGCTGATTTTCTCCTCCCACCATGTGGGGTCCAGGGATCAACCTCAGGTCATCAACTTGGGCAGTGAGTTCCTTTATTGACTGAGATAGCACTCCAGGCCAATCGTACCCTTTTAGGAAAGGATTTTAATTTTTAAAAAAAGCTTTTACAGGAAAAAGTTTCATATATATGCCTATGGACTGAGGCCAATAGTGAAAAGCATTGTTTCATATAATGTCAAGGACAGCATTCCTGTCTGACTGGCATCTCCTCCTATCGCCCTTGGAAGCGACTCAAGAGCATACAGTGAATAGTGCTGTCTGGAGTCGCACCTCACAGCAGCCTCATATAAGCCTGTTGGCAGAAAGATCGTCAAATAGAAGCACAACAAGCACATAAGCAAGAAGTCTGCGCGTCCGCCAGCCCTGGAAGGGAGGGCCCTGGTGGCCTGATAAGGAGCAGCCTGTACACTTGGCGTGGTTTCACCTGCAGAGCTCAACATATTTTCCCCCAGAAGAGACATGACAGATACGATCGCTCACCGTGCCTCTCAGCGGGCACACCACAGTTTGATAAGGCCCGCAGGCATTACACGCTATTGTCACCTTTCGTAGCCACTATCAGCACATCAGGAATGATGAAAGTTCTCAAAGGGTTCCAGTGTTTCTAGAATGAGCCTCAAGTTATAAGACACTCCCCAAGAAGCACTTGCAACAGTGTACCTTTCATTTTCAATCAAAAGAGCACCTCACATGTAAGAAAAACTGGCAAGGTATGAATGGAAGAATCAATCTACTCTAATCTACATAGAAAATAAATCTTCATAAGCTTCAATATTTCATCATAAGCAGTACAGAACAGGAGTCACACCAATATGTGATTGCACAAACCTCATTAATCACAACACAGGTGGACCTTCTAACTCAGTCCCGGAGAGCACTACAACAATCAATCCTAGCTGTGTTCGTTTGAAAGGCACAAGCCCACATTAACCATAGCAAGTGGAGCTATGTACTCACCCACTTCCTCCACTGACACTCCAACTACCACACACCTGCTAACCAACTGACAGACGTGTGCCAGCCACCATCCTGCAGCTTCCCATCTCAAGTTTGGTGTGTCCCCAAACTGTGTGCATGTGTGCCTGTATGCATGTGTGTGTGTGTGTGTGTGTGTGTGTGTGTGTGTGTATGAGAGAGAGAGCTCATGCTCATGTGTGTGTGCGCACACACATGGTTGCATGCGTATGTGTGTATGTTCTGACCCTATGACATTTAATTTTCTGATATCTAGGGATTATTTCAATATACAGAGACAGCTTCTCTGTGTGTGTCACCTAGGAGAAGAGAGTCGATGTTAGACCTTTGTTCTAGTGCCCCGCCCACCACTACCAGCTTCTCAAGAAAACAATCAAAAAAGATGTTAGAAACAGTGAAAGCTGTGGTGGTGGTGAGGAGCAGAAATACAATGAGAGCAAAATCACAAGGATTCGGACCACATACAATAAAGAAACTCTATATAAAGGAACTCAGTTTACAATGACTAATTCTATCCAGAAAATGAATTGTATAAAGCTATCACCTTAAGCAAATATGAACCTCAACATACATAAATTAAAAAGCAGCATAAATTTGAGTTTTGATGTTTATTTTAGTCCCTTGGGGAGTTGGTGGTGGGGACCTCTAGTCATGCATGCTTTTAAGGTATAATTCTGATACACATCTTGTATCTTGCCTGTCTCCATTAGAAGAAACAATTTCTGGTTTCAGGGCTTTTACAGTCACCGGGGAAAATTGTCTCCCTGCATGTGATTGCTCAGAGTTCAAACTTTAAGCATACTATCTTATGAAGCACAAATCAACCACAGTCTGTTTTATAGGATTTTTTTTTTTTTTAGTTCCAATTGTATCTTAAAAGGTATCATAATTCAATGAGTCTTGTGCTTGGTGGCAATAAAGACCCCAGTCTCTTAGTTGTAGATGCGTCACACTTTTAAGGGGCCTTCTTGGTCTCGGTTTGCACTTATGTGACTTGCTCGGCTCCTGTGTGCATCTCCATTTACTCCCTCCACATTATTTTCAGAGCTTTACCTATTTATCTATCTGAAACCACTCAGATCTTGGCAGTAAGTGGCTTCATGCCCCTTTAACATCCACTTTCCAACGCTGCCTGCTGCTGCTGTCCCCAGGAATTTTCCTATCCCATCTCTCCAGTTCCCTTCAGTCTTTCAGACACAGCACACAGGGAGCACAGGAATAACTGAGACCTGCCCTTTGACGTGCCGAGGCCACATACTACCCTTCTTGCTGTAGCACAAAATTAAGCACCAGGGGCTGAGGCAACTGATGGTGGAGGACTTGTCCATCATTTCATGACCTTTCACCCACAGAGCCTGAATAGAACCACTTTTGAAAAGAGATTAATTCATAGCCAGGGATGATGACATATGTGTGTAGTTCCATCACTTGGGAGGTGGGGGTAAGAAAGATTATGGCTTCGAGGCCAGTTTAAGCTACACAGTCCTATTTATAAATAAAAATAAGTAAATATGAACAAATAAATACATAGTTAATTCACTATGTCACTTGAAAACCCATTATCGCTGTCTCCATTTGTAAATCATGTGGCTGCACAGGAATAGACATGTTTGTAATCAAGCATCTAATGAGACTATCACACACAGTCTTTCACATCTCCCTGTTTGGGGAACAGTGATGTGGCAGAGTCAACATGTTTGATGTGGATAAGGCTGAGATGGACTCTGCTCACCAGGGCAATTACTCAGCTCTTCCAGCATTAGGAGAGCTTGTGGGTAGTCGGCCCACTCCCCACCACCCACAAATTCATAGATTAAAACAGTTACTCCCAATGCAATACACTTGGATATGAGGCCTTTAGGAATTAATTAGATTTAGATTTGATCATGAAGGTCAACCCTTCACATAAAGGTTAATGTCCTTAGAAGATGAAGTAGAACCTACCCCTCCCCCATACACAAGCAAGGAAAAGCCAAGTAAGAGCACAAGAAGCCAGTGGTCTGTGGCCAGAACTGTGGGAACAAGGGCTTGTTGTTTAAGCTGTTTACCCTATGCTGTTTTGTTACAGCAGCCCCAGCTGACTAGGCCACTCAGGAGCAAATGCAATAATCATAAAGATCAAAATTAATAAACTGTAGTTGCACATCTAATGACTAGGCATCAGCACATTGATATTCCTCTGTGTAGAGCCAGCCATGCTGTTTACTCACGGAAGAGGCTGTGTTAAGACAACCATCTGCTCTGTTTGATTTGATGGTGGAACCAAAACAAGAAACAGCAAGTTTATAGTCAGTGCAACTTAAACTTATATAGCAGAGCTTTTGTTGGAGAGACTAAATAGAATAGCCTTCAATAGTATTACTTAAATTAGCTCTTGTTCTGTAACAATTCAAGTTGAAATTTTATTTGGATAGTTTTGCCTCTAATGGACTTAATACATGCTGAATATTTACACAATTCTGTGGCTCCAACATTGAATTGTTTTATTTTATCATCGCTCTTTCATGTTCATCTGTGAGAAGAAGCTACAAAACTTATGTAAAGATTTCAAGGCCAGTTAGGTTATTCAGTGATTACTTTTGCTTTCTGGGTACAGAGACTGTTGATGGCATCTTTTGTATAGAGCTTCCAGCTGCTGAGGTATTAAAGGATTTCTTGATTCTTTCATAGCAGGACTAAAGCTTCCTCCAGTACTTAACAAGAGTGGCCATCCTGCGAGCTCTTAAAATGGACTGTTAGCGGATTCTGGCAGAAATGGAATCTAGAAGCATTAGGTGCTAACTGCAAACAGCTGTCTTGCTGAACCAAACAGAGCTTTCAGAAGAAAAACAACAGTTGACAATATGTACTTCTGCTGCTAGCATGTTCTTCTATACACGAGCAAGACTTAAGAAACATACACAGATTTTCAGAATTATTGTGGCTTTATTTCTTCATGGCATAATATAATATCCCCAGACCTTTTAAAGTTAGGACTTTTTCTACTTTCATGAATTATTCCCTATTACAGCATGCAAGGGTAATCAAATTATTTTTATCACTTCTTCCAGGTTATTAAAAAAGATATCCAATGTAAGTGGTCTTGTAATAACCTAACTGGCATTCTGCTGCACAATCTCTTCCTTGCTTAGTTTGAAACAGGCCAGTCTTTCATTGCGGGTCCTGTGTCTTTGTTCCCTTCCTGATCTGTCCCCACACAGCAGTTCAGAATATTTTTTTTTCTAATGTACCCCACCTTGGTGTCGAATTATCCTTCCATCAGACTTAGGGGAGAGTCCACAGTTGCTAATTCACACCAGAGACGTCCAGTGAGTTTGTCCTCACCTAACCCTGTGGCCTTGGTTGCCCTGGCTTCTCTTTCATGTTCTGCCCTAGAAACCATAGTTATGTTTTAGCATCTCAAATATGATAACATTCATTTTGCTTGATGGTCTTTGCACACATTCGACAAATGGGAGCTGTATAGGGACTGTATCTGGAAACTTGGACTTCATCAGCTCTTTATCATTAACTTCCTCCTCTTCTTCCTAAACAGTGTAATGAGATTATGTCATTATTTGCCATACCTCAATTTGTGAGTTTCTTGGAGGTGATCCTGGATTTGTCATGCTCATACTTGTGGCCTCTGGTAAAAGTCATAGACTTTCAGGAAATGCTCATAGAATGAGAAAATAAATGAGTAAATAAGATTTTTTTTTCATAATAAGCTTATCATGAATCATGCAGCAATTTTCTGCAGATTTGATATAACAAAAGAGAAAAATATTGCTCTGTTTGTAGCAGTAGCGAGAGTTTCACTCCAGATCATACAGGTTTTCTTTTTCAGTCATCTGAGATGAAAGAGCCGAAGCAAAACTGACACTATAGACAGAGTGATTTTAAGCCAGGATGATATTTCGACTGTATTTGAAAGCGTCCAGTTTTAGACATATCCCAAGAAGGTTGCCTGGTTCTTACAATTATCAAACCCCACGCCTGAAAGAGTCCCCTGAGATCATCTTCCATTTCTCATCAAGTTATGAAAGACATTATAGTCTGAAGATTCTTTGGCACAAAAATTTTTCTGAGCAAAAAGACTATATTCTGTGACACAACAGTAAATGTTTACAGTCCACTGAACACTGAGATGAAATATATGGCCTAAGCGTCTGCCACCTTCGACGGTGTAGGAACCCCGCTGCAGGCAGTGCCAAGCTGTGTTTAAAATCCAGCTTATGAAATTCCTCAAAGTGTAACCACCTGCTTTTCAAAACTGTGTGAACTGCATTTTCACAACAGCACGGGGTATAAAAATTAATTAAACTCACTCTCAAAATATGTGCGCAGTTACAACAAAATATGGAACAGAAAAAAGTAATGGTTGCAAAGAACGAATTCATACTATTTTATTGTGAGAAAGTTGATTTTACGATCAGTTGATTCATTCTTCCCATTGCCGTCTGGACTCTGCCCCAAAGTCATTTCTCAGTCAGACCTCATTCATATTACTTTATTGCAGACTGTGACATTGCAAGACAGAAGGAAGATATTAAATACAGCAAGAGAATTTTCCTCCTGGTTACTGAAAAGCTCTCGACGCCACCTAACGACTACCATTTACTCATTATATAACTCACATAATTGTTACCATGAGCCACTGACTGGTCTAATATCCTCTCTCTGGATTCAGACACACACCCTTAACCTCAAAGGAGCTCACAGTTGAGCTGAAGAAAAACAAGGACAACTGCAGGCAGGAACCGAACAGAACACAGGCAGCAAGAAAAAAGCCAACATTAAAGTTTGGACCTGAAGCAGGAGTGGCTATCAGTCATGAAAAGAGGGGGCAGGCACTCCCTGAAGAAGAAACCACAAGTGGGAACTTACGCGAGACATCTCCTCTCCTGTGACTAATACATTCAAGCACAGGGCAGCAGAGCAAGTGAAGGAGTCCGAACACTTTAAAAACAGGTGGAAGAGCAGTAACAAGGGCTCCTGTGCTATGCAAAGGGCTTGGGTTTCACAACAGAGGCTAAGCATCAGAGAACATTAAGGCTTTTAAGCTGGGGAGCAATGAGGCTGTTAGAATGTGAGGACACTGTATTACGGGGTGGGGGGAGAAGGAGGTGGGAAAAGCATGTGACAACAACCTCAACCCAGTAAGCCCGAGTCTCTGTCCCTCATTTTGCTCTGGAGTTCTTGGTACATATTAACTCTTCACAGTTGCCAAGTGACTTCTTTTTAAAAATGATGACATTTTGCTCTTTTCTTGATCCACAAATCTCTTTTAGGTCTTCTTCTTCTTCTTCTTCTTCTTCTTCTTCTTCTTCTTCTTCTTCTTCTTCTTCTTCTTCTTCTTCTTCTT
>NW_026596079.1:37733068-37738632 GCF_907164565.1 Psammomys obesus
TTCTTCTTCTTCTTCTTCTTCTTCTTCTTCTTCTTCTTCTTCTTCTTTTTCTTCTTCTTCTCCTCCTCCTCCTCTTCCTCCTCCTCCTCTTCCTCCTCCACCTCCTCCTCCTCTTCCTCCTCCTCCTCCTCCTCCTCCTCCTCCTCCTCCTCCTCTTCTTCTTCTTCTTCTTCTTCTTCTTCTCTTTCTTCTTCCTCCTCCTCATCCTCCTCCTCTTCCTCCTCCTCATCCTCCTTCTCAGGAGTAAACATGAGTCATCATTTTATATCGTAAATGTAAGGGAAGAAATGAGAAAAACACTTTGCAAAGCAAGGCCTGATGGCCAGTGTGAACTGAAGCTTAAATAAGGTAATTCATTGTTGTGGAGGCTGCACACTGGACCATCACGAACCATCACTAGCATGGTGTCAGAATGCAGCGACCAGCACTGTTGCTCTTTGCTGAAGTGCAGAAAAAATTGGGCTCTGTGGGTCTTTCTCCTCTGCTGTGGGTGGATGTGGGCATCTCCAAAGGATGTCTGCTGGCACACCTGGCACTACCGCTCTCTGTTCGTTGGGATATCAGTGAGGGTTTTCAGTCAGCCCTCTGTGTGGTCTGGGCTTCCTCGGGCACAGCGTGGGATTCTATAGTGAGTGGGCTAAGAAACACCCTAGTCTATTCTTTAGAAGTAAGTCACTATGTCTGGTTTGTTAAAGAAAAAAAAAAGACATCTTCCTATCTGTGTTCTCTGGTGAATATAAAGATCTTAAGAGACTGAATAATAGATTTATAAGCAAATGCTGAGACTGGGCCATGAGAGTCCTTCTGAAGAAGCAAATCTTCTGGAGGTCAGAAGAGGGCACAGGACAACCCTGATGTCAGCCTGACGGGACAAACAGTCAATTTGCAAAGTGAGAAGAATATGAAGACTAATAGTGGAATCTATATATTGTTGTAATAGTTGTCATCATGGACTGTGAGTGGATTAATTCTCAAAAAAAGAGTCCTTGACATCTGACAAAGGGAATACAGAACCCATTCAGCTATTCAGCATAGGTACCAGGACACACAGATGACAAAAACTAAACAAAAGCTTTCTTTTGTGAAAGAATTTTCTTTAAACAAGGTTTATTTCTGTCTGGGTGTGATACTTTTTTCACATCCAGCTTATAAGAGGAAGAGTATTTGGGATTCACACACCTTACAACTAGGTTAGACTAATGTCATTTGCACCATCTATGTGGCAGTTTTCTAAACCCTGATCAGAAGAGGGGGGAGTGAGCACAACGGCTATAACCGCAGAGAGGGATGCTCTGTGTGCGTGGATTGAACCTACTCTTGGGAGATAAGGAGGAAGCGTTTGCATTCTCATCTTTTTATAGATTGCCTGGTTTCTCTACCTGTTCTTCAGGAGGGTAGCTCAGGGCAAAAGAATAGGATCGGAGACTGCTCCCCAAAGGCAGCATTTGATAACCCTACAATTGCTAACCTAATAGTGATTATTTCAAAAAGGAGTTTTCCAATTTTAAACTTCATAAAAATCACCTATTGAATTTATTTTAAAATGCAGATTCTTGAGTCTCACACCACAAAGATTCCAACCAGCAGGAGGTTTGAGGTGAAAACTGAAGGTAATTTGATCATCTTTTGTGAGGCTATCTCTATTCTAGGCACAAAAGATGCACCTTTAAATAAAATATAGCCTGAACCCTAAGAGCTGACATGGCAGGTAAGGGTTGACACATAAATAGACATTGTTTCAAGTGCTATAATAGAAAAATAAGCATTCCAAGATCTGAGAGTGTAGGTCTGTGGCAGAGCATTTGCCTACCACGCACAAGCCTTGAGTTCAATCCCCAGCACTTAAAAGAATAAGGAAAGAAAGATCAATTCTGATTTAGTAGAGCACAGAATTACTTCAAGCAGAAGACTCTTCATTGTAGCTTTCCTACAGAAAATGCAGCACACTGTGGTGTAAAACAGAAAATAAAGGCCCTAAAGAGAGAAAATGATTAAACTATGCCAATTCCCCTGTGCAGCCTCTTGAAAATACAGCAATAAGAAACATCTTGAACAATATTGTACAGAGACTCCCCCTCTTATGTATTCATTTAGCAAATACTTATTGAGCACCTACTTTATTCCAACTACTGGTCCAAGAGCTGTGTCCAAAGCTAACTGAATAAATACAGTGTCAAGCTATAATAAATCTGCAGAGAAAGTTAAGCAGGGAGAGAATAATGCCCAAATCCGGGTCAAGAAATTATGGTATATAAATGTAATTCAGAGTGGAAATATTTGTCACATATAAAAGCAAAGTAATTTTTTTCCAGGAACAGAATGGGAAAAAAACCATGGTCATGGGAGCCTAGAGAAGACTCAGAGTATAGAGAAGAAAGCAAGCTCATGTGAGTCTCTGAGTTTCCTCACTCCTATAGAAATTGCTGTCCTCAGAGCTGATATGAAACTAGGAGGAGAAATGTTGGCCGACTATAGTGGGAAACTAATGGAAAAATGGCAGAACAGAATTAAGAAATCACTGCAGAGCAGCACTGCTTACACAGCATCTTCTGGGCCCCTCAGTGGCCCCTCAGCCATCACAGCACTCCCATGCTGTGTCCCCATCCACACTTAGATCTTGCCTTGCGTGCCTTTGTGGGGTCTTTACCCACCCAACATGCAAACGTCTCTCCCAATCTGGAATCTGTGACCAGATTTTTAAAAAATGAAACTTTTAAGTTTAAGACTTCCACATATCTGTAAGTGTATAAAATAATTTGATAAATGTACAGTGACAAAATCACAATACCTCCCTAAATATTTACCGTTTATTTTATCATTTAACTTTCTTTTTGAGATAGAATTTCTCTGTGTAGTCTTGGCTGTCCTGGACTTGCTTTGTAGACCAGGCTTGCCTCAAACTCACAGCGATCCACCTGCCTCTGCTCCCTGAGTGCTGGGATTACAGGTGTGTGCCACCATACCTGGCTCATGTCATCCATTCTTTTTTTTATTTTTTTAAAATTTATTTATTTATTATATATGCAGTGCTCTATCTGTAGGTACACCTGCATGCCATAAGACGGCACCAGATCTCATTATAGATGGTTGTGAGCCACCATGTGGTTGCTGGGAATTGAACTCAGGACCTCTGAAAGAGCAGACAGTGCTCTTAACCTCTGAGCCACCTCTTCAGCCCATCATTTAACATTTCTAAAGGCTTTTTTGTTCAATTACATTTGGAGATGTTAGGAAATTCCTTTACCACTGAGATACATCCTTAGCCACTAAAAACCTTTCTTATATATACATTTACTATGTAACATAATGAAAACCATACCACATGTCTATAAAGCAAAACACTCTTTAGCTACCACTTAAATAAAGAATTAGAGGGGAGGCTAGAGAGATGCCTCAGCAGTTACATGAGCACTGCCTGCCCTTCCAGAGAACCCTTCTTCAGATCTCAGCACTCACGTGGTGGATCACAACTCTCTAAACTTTCTCGCCCAGGAATCAGACACACTCTTATGCCATCCACAGGCATCAAGCAAACGTGTAGCACACGCACACACATACAGATACTCACACATACATGTAAAACATAAAAATAAATTCACCTTAAAAAAAAAAAAGAAGTAACAACAACTCCATTAAGCTACTCGAATCTCCAAAAAGGTGATCCAGAAAAGGCCCCTAAAAGGGAGGACAGAAAGCCATGAGCCAAAAGTAAAAATGCATAGCATTCTAGACAGAAAAGGTGATCATGTAGAATCTCTAAAACAGGAAAAGTCTGAACAGGTTCCAAGATTAACCTAAAGACTCACTGGGAGAGAGAAGTAACACTGCAGCTGAACTGAGGACAGACGGACACAGGTACAGAGTGGGCCATAGGCTGCAGAGACCAAAATAAAGATGATCGGGCATTTCTCTCGTCATTGTGATAAAATATCTGAAAAAAATCAACTTAAAGGAGAAGGGTTGTATTGTCTCACAGTTTTAAAGACTATAGTTCCTCCTGGTGAGAAAGGTAAGGTCATAGTGAGACAAGTTCCTGTTTGTGGCAGCTGCAAGAGTCTAAATTTGCTTTCTCAGAACTGACTGACCAACAAGCAGAGAGTATGACTTTGATTTGGCTCTGATCCAGAGGCCCAGCCCCCAGCAACCCAGTGTCTCCAATGACACCTCAATTCCACAGCCTTCCTAAGCAATGTCATCAGATGGGGTCCAGTTGTCAAAGTACCAACCACAAAAAATATGGATATTTTTATATTCAAACTGTAACACATGAAATTTGAATTTTAAATTTGATGGAAACTATTGAAAGATTCTAAGTCATAGATTAAGTCAGCTGATAGGTTTTCTGAAAAGGCTGCTCTATATGAAAGTTCCTACATGGGAGATAAAAAAGGACAAAAGGCAAGCAGCAAGAATAGTTAGGAGGTTATTTCAGTGGTCAAGACAGGAGATGGTCATGAGCAATACAGGGCTTTGGAGATGAACAGCAATCTGAAAGGAGAGGCCAATAGCTTTGCTGATGGAGTACGTATGATCAATGAAGCAAGAGAAAAAAATTAGGGAACACTCTAAGGTTTTGAACCTGAGAAGGCATACATGCAGTTTTGTTACTGGAGTTCATTGAAGAAGGAGAACATATAAGGGAAGCTACAGACATGAGTGAAGTTTGAAGTACATCTTACATAGTCAAGTGAGCAAGTTGTGGAAGCAATTGAAAGAAAACTAAATGCTGTAGGGGAAAGATCAAGGAGAATATGTGTTCTCTCAGGAAAGGAAAATGGATTTTTAAAAGCAGAAAAACTTGCCCTCTTGTTGTCTAAATTCTGTAGATAAGAATGAAGGTTGGGTGTCATGAAAAAAAAATAACTTTTGCAACAGGAGAAAATGGTATGTTTTCTCTAAAGGCAAGTAAAGAAAGTTTTCAGAGAACAATGACCAACTTGCTCAGAAGGACTGCTGGAAAATGAAGAGTTGCCATTGAGTTTGAGAAACTGCAGTTGTCAGTCATCTAAACCACTAAACAAGAACAGTTTCTCTGAACTGTAACAGACTGAGCAAAGGCTGACCAGGGGAAGAACGCAGAGGCAATGCAGAAACTTCGCATTTTGCTGAAAGTGGAGCTAAATGTGGGGACAGTAGTTACACAGGATTGAGGGTCCTAAAGATTTAAGAGTAGAAATGAGACAACATTTTTGTTTGCTGAAGGGAATGAAGCGACAGAAACACTTTGAGGGTGCCAGGCGTGAGGACAGGATGACAGTGGTGTGTGATTGTTAAAGTGAGACGGGATGAAACACAGTGCTGGAGTTACATTGTATAACACAATCCAGCGTTACATTCCTAAGGCCAGCAAACTTCTTCCCTTTAAAAATCGGAAAAGAATTACCCTCCGTAGAAGTAAGGCTAGTTCACCGATGGGCACAGACAGGAGAGACATAAGGGGGATTCATGCACACCTTAAGTAATCTGGTATCCGAAAACTCCTAACCACATGTTTAAAGGCTAGGTTAAATAAAAACCTCATATATATATATATATATATATATATATATATATATATATATATA
>NW_026596079.1:37738732-37778540 GCF_907164565.1 Psammomys obesus
ATATATATATATATATATATATATATATATATATATATATATGTACATGTATAAAGCTAGGTGATTCATTCATGAGCAAACATGAGAAAAGGAGTGGGAAGGAATGGGGAAAGGGCTTTAGAACTTCCAGCCATCAATGATACCTTCAAGTGGACATGTAAAGCAGAAGCAAAGGGAGCAACGAGACAGTGCTCTAACCACTCCTGTTCTCCAAGGCAGCACACTTTAGCTCTCTGCTCACCAACACCTCCTAAAACTGCCAGACTTCACCCCATTTTCTTGAAGCTAGAGAAGACTCTGAAGATCACTGATGAGTATTTAAATATTTTCTCCAGAAATATTGCCACATTCTCTGGAGCTCTTTGGCTGTAAACTGCAAAGTCATTTTTTGTTTATACCAATAAAAAAATTAAGACAGCATGTGGAGGACATGG
This sequence comes from Psammomys obesus, assembly GCF_907164565.1. NCBI lineage: Eukaryota > Metazoa > Chordata > Mammalia > Rodentia > Muridae > Psammomys > Psammomys obesus. Next base: position 37,739,167 of record NW_026596079.1, read on the forward strand.
TGCTTCTTTTTTCTGGCATCTTCCCTGGGCCAGTGTACGCAGGCACTACTCTAGATTATCTTGTGGCTGTGTTTTGGTTGTTACTACTTTGTCTTGTTGGGTCTGGCTGATATTTCAGTCAGTAAACTTTAAGTAAAGCCTATTGTGCTTGGTAATTTGGGTAAGCTTATCCTGCATCAGAAAAAGATCAAGATCCTGTTGTGGTTCATATTTCTCTGCCAAAAACAAATGGAGGAAAGATAATCCCTGGTGGGAATGTTGGAACCAAGGGCTTCGGAGGCTCTCTGAATCCCGTGCGTGCAGCTTGTGGGATTCCTGCTCACCACCAAGCCCAGAACACCTAGTCTAGATATAACCATTGTATAAGTTTGGCTATCGTTTTGCCAAATGTTAGGCTACCAGGTTATTATGGAAAAAGAAAAGAAGAAAGAAAAGAAGAGAGGATGGGAGGAGGAGGGAGGAAAGAAGGGAAGGAATGAAAGAAGGGTGGGGAGGGAGGGAAGTGGAGCAGGAGTTTGCGCCTCTTTCCTCCCACTCTCACTGGAAGCAGGCCAAAGAGATTGCCTTGTTCATGCTCTGAAGAAGAAAGACCCACTGGACAGCTGGCCCAAAATGAGAAGATCCAGGTTGGCTCTGATTCCTACCAACCACACCCCTGACTTTTTGTTTTAACTTAAGTGATTTGTCCTTAAAATATTGCTGCTTACCTTGACAAGTATCACAGAGCTCATGTATTTCCCTCTGAATATATCTCTCTAACTTTTACACATAACTATGTAACCAACCAATGCATCGATAGTAATAGATAATACACAGGGAAACACACCAGTGCTTGTTAAAGGTGCTTAACCATTTGGCTATAAGGCTATGTGTATTTTTAGACTTCTCCATAGACAAACCAAATCAAAATCTTCAGAGGTGGCAATACATACATAAACATACACAAAAATTTCCCCATGTGATTCTTAAAATTGGCTTGGTTTAGGAACCCAACCACATCTAAAATCAAAATTATTTAGTGATATGCTATGGCCTAGTGACTCTGTGATTCTAGTTAAGGCTAATCTTAGTGTCTATAAGATAGTCTACATTTTGGATAAAGAAACAAGTGGTTAATTAATTCCACCACTGTGTCATGCAGGCACTTATAGATGGCCCAGATCTTCAACAGCCCCACTGAGGAAGTGCCAGTAGAGCAGTAATTTGCTAAGAACAAATTCTGCTCTCATTTACATGCTCAGAACCATTAAAGGGAGATTTTACAGCTCACGATCATTTTAAACACCATGGATTTATGAGTATAGCTGCTTCCACTGTTTCAAAAAATTTATTGAGAATTCTATATCTTTCTGCAGTCTTTTAATATGGAGATGATGTAATGTATTCTTCAATGGGGATGGGGGAGGGTGAAAAATTAAGAAGAATGTAAAACACAATACAGCGATGCCAGCCTTCACAATAACATTTTCTTTAGCATCTGTTGTGGCCTTATAATTAAAGTATAAGAATTAATTTTTGCTCTTCACTTTTTCCCTAGAAGAGAAAAAAATTTAAAAAGTATTTAAAAAACAAAGACAATAGAGACTTCCTATTAATACATCTCATTTCTTCAGTCTTTCCTGGCCTAAGCTTTTATGGTTTTATACCAGATCTTAATAACATCCCCAAGATGTGCCACTTTTTCTAAAGCATGAAGTCGTAACATATGGCTAAGCAGAAAAGGCTCCTTTCTGAAGGGGACGCTGACTTCAGGTCTGTTTTCATAAGAGAATAAAGCAGCGTGTTTCAGCCGATTGCTTCTTACGGGCTGCAGTCGGCTGCCTCCAGGTGGAAGGACCAGTTCTTTCCTTCCTTGACGGATCTACTGGGCAGAAGAGTCATACTAGGGACACCAACTTGACTTCAGGATCACTGAGAGTCAATATGCTGCTCCTTGAGTAGACTGTAAAAATATTTAGCATTCTAATCTTAAAATCCAAGCTCAACAGAAATAGAAATCACAACTCTGTATAATACTTCTTATACTCCTCTAGGGATATGACCACCCTCCATGATTTTCTAGGCTCTTGGACTACCCCATCATCACAAACCAGAAAGGCCAGAAAATCTCTTCTGAGGTCTGTATCTTCTGAATGTTTAAAAAGCTCCTACATAGCTTTCTGGATTCCAAAATCCCACCTAATCTACTCTCAATTCATACTGAAACTAGCATTTACAACTGTTCCCGGGAGGCTGGCGGGATCCTAGCTGTAAGGAATGATGAATTTCCTCAGATGTTAGAACAGTGCAACATTTACTGCTACCCCATCAACAGTCCACTGATCCCTGACTTATCACTAGTTCCTGTTTGTGGTGGTTTGGGTAAAAATGGCTCTGATGGGCTTGTATATCTGAATACTTGGGCCGTTGTTGTTGGAACTGTTTGGGAAGGATTAGGAGGCATAACCTTGTTAGAATCACTGGGCAGGCATGGAGGTTCGGAAAGCCCAAAGCATTCTCAGTTATCTCTCTCTGCCTTGTGCCTGTGTCTAAGGATTCAGGCTCTCAGCTCCTGCTCCAGCACCATGCCTGACTTCTTGGTGCCATCTGAGACTGTAAACCCTCAATAAATCCTTTCTTCTTAACCTGCCTTAATCACAGTGTCTCATCGTAGCATTAGAAAAGAAATTAAGATACTGTTCCTGCCATTAGTACCAGCGTTCAAGTGCTACTGGTTCTCACCTTGTTGATAGTTAAAGCAGAGTCATCTATTAGAAACTGGTCACTGTAAAACAGTAGTCACAGACTTTAACCAGCACCAGAATGCCCTACAGACGTGCCGGCTCTCCCTAGCAGAGATTTAATGTAGTGGCTGTAAGAATGTGTCCTCCAGTTTCAAGGGCTGAGTTTGCCCAGAACAGCAGCCTAGGGAAAGGCCCTTCCTATTTCCTCTTGGGTAAAGAAATGCCCCAGTTGTTTCTTTGTGCTGCTATTTTAAGGGAACAAATAGAACCTGCACATATAACCGCAAATAAGAGAGCTGGCTGGAACCTCCCCTACGGGAAGAAGAGCAAGTTCATGGCTCAGTTGAGGGAACTGTTCTCTGGCCTGCAGTTCTCGCCTTTAGTTTGCATATGCAGTCACATGGAGACCTCCTTTATACTCAAGTCTGCTACCACAGAAAAACCATTGTTCTTTAACCATCCAATTTTTGCCCACGCAATTCCTCTGGTTTTAGGTTTTTCTGCCCTTCACGGTAACTTATATCATAATTTTATCATTGAAGTTTTTATGTCTACCCTAGACTTGGCCTTGCTCAAGACCAATTGACCTGCCTCCAGTACATGTATAATATTTAATTTGAGAGTATCATGGTCTCTTCTGCCCTACAGAGTCCCTAGATTTCAAATGCAATAAATTTCACCCTTGCCTTAGCAACCTTCAAACGCTGTAGTTGAGGTGCCATAAGGAAACCAAGTGTGACTAAGGGCTATTGATAGATTTTATCACTGTGGATGGTGAGCTCTAATTAACAGATGCAGCGCACATGAACAAGTGTGTGCGTGTGAGCACACAGATGCACACACGGAAAAATAAAATGCCAAGTTCTCAGCAGAACAAAGGTTGCAATGCAAGATTTTTCTTTGCAATGAGATTGCTGTGCCGTTCCCTGCAGAACAGTGAAGTGAGCGCTGAGTTACTCAGCAAATCAATGGCTGTCAGTCACAGCATGCCACAAATCTACAACCCCAGCCTCAGAAGCGAGCACTCCAGCATTAGCATAAATGTGATCATAATCACAAGTAGGTAAGTAGACAGGTAAATCTTTTTTATGGTCGGTGACCTTTATTATTTCAGCATGGTGCTCTGTTATATATGCGTACCTAGCCCGCTTAGAAATTACGTATTAATAATAATGACAGAAGACTTGCATTCTGGCCAGTGTTCTCTTATTTGATATGTATAGAGTTTTAAAGGTGTGACAATAGAAAATTTGCCCAGTGTTATTCACTATCAGTATTTACTCTGTAAAGTGCCTTAAGGCAAGTTCAGAATAAAGGATATTGTAAAAAAATATATTTTGTTCCTATTACTAATATAGGTAGATTACCTCTGGATGTACTTTAAGATAAAATTCACCAGTATCTTTCACAAGTAAACAGTATGAGAGAATAAAAATAAATAAATAAAATGAAGCACCTTTTCCTGAGTATCTAGAAATCACATTTGTGTTTATTAAACACATTATAATATAATTAATTTTTAAAATATCTTCTTCATAGCTGTTTTCCTTCGTATTTTAAGTTTCCAAGTGTAAGCTTTGATGTTTTCATTACATTGCCCATGTCTCACAGTTTATACATGAGTTGAGCTTTTAAGAACTTTTTTTTTCAAAAAAAGTTTCCTTACACACTCAAGGCTACTTTTAGAATTCATGATCCTCCAGCTTCAGTTTCTCCAGTGCTGGGAGTCCAGGCAGGTGTCGGCCACCCTGCTGAGCTGTTTTTCTTTTGGAAAACACAACAGATTCTTAAATGCACAAGACAACAACATGATGCCAGTGCGGTAGCACAAGGAGAAGGTCATTTAGGTGGACGCCAGATGCTGATGGGACAGGAACTTACTCTGTGGGCGAATAGACACTATCCACGCCCCCAAAGCCTTTCCCCTGTCCATGCTAAGCACTGGACAATTGTCCCTAGTTTCAGCAAAAAAGTATCCCAGAGCCCCTGGTGCACATCTAAAGCTTCTTCCCTAAAATTCTGTTCATGAACTACTCAGTCTTCCTATGTGCTTCAGATAATCCCTAGATTATGGTGCGTGGTAGAGTGCAGATGTTATGACGCAGTTTGACAAGAGGGGAGTCTACATATGTTGTGCAATTTTTCAGAATACTTTCAACCAACATTTGGTTGAATTACAGACGTGGAACATTCAGACATGGAGAGGCAGCTCTTAAAAATCACCATCGAGGGCTGGAGAGATGGCTTAGAGGTTAGGACCACTGTCTGCTCTTCCGGAGGTCCTGGGTTCAATTCCCAGCAACCATACGTGGCTCATAGTCATCTGTAATGAGATCCGATGTCTTCTTCTGGCCTGTAGGCACACATGCAGGAAAAACAATGTATACATAATAAATAAATAAATAAATAAATAAATAAATAAATCTTACAAAAAAAAATCACCACCTTGCTTGTCTTCAGGTACACCATTAGGCTTGCATCTCTTCAACATAGTTGCTTCCTTCTTGGACCTTACATAAATACCAGATATTCTATGGTATCTGGCTTTTTACTTCACATTATATTATAACTATACATCCACTATTAATATATAGATGTAAGTTGTTTGCTGTAATTAGTGAATTTTATAATGTGGCCTAACAAAAGTTATACATGTATTCTATTTTTGTTGGGCATTTGTACTATTTACAATTTGAAATTTATAAAACTGTGTGTGTTTCCACAGCAATAAACCGGTATAGTCAGATATTGTATAATACATCTGAACTCTGTTCTGTTGGTTTTGAGCGTCCTGATTATAGTGAAAGTAGTAACATTATTGTCAAAAATATGTTCTTGTTGTAATATAAGGCTTATGGTGGCAAGCCCTTGTGCGTATCTGTTGAGTGTGTGCCTGGGGGACGCATTCCAAAGTCAAAAGATACATGTGGCCTCAACTTTCTACGAATGATTCCAAAGTGTAGTATTAACATATAACAATAGAGAACTTTTCTTCATCCAGGTCTCAGCTCAAATGTTATGTCCTTTGGGCATCCTAGTTAAAGAACACACAGGCAGTCTTCTTCTTGAACTGTCTTGTCTGCTGCTCTTAGTAATTTTCTTTAAGGCCCTGATTGTTATTTGATTTGACGTTGTTTATTCCTCCAACTGAAGACAAGATCCATTCAAGCCAGAACACTGTCTTGCTGAGACAAGAAGCTCATCTGGAACACAATAGGCTCCTGGCAAATATTTGTTGAATGACTGCTGTAGATGTTACAATAATGCCAGGAGAAAAGAAATCACAGAATATAAATTATGGATATCCTCTTGAAAAGAGCAATACTTTTTTTGAATAGGAATTTCATGATCCATGAAATACGTTTAACAGTTAGTATTCAAATATAATTATAATTTAAATTATCCTGTAATGTGACCATCATGACACATATAGAATAAGCTTTCCTGCCTCATGAATGTGAGGAGCACTAATGTTGCCTATTCTGTGTGAGCAAACAGATGCCTGTAAATAAAGATTTCTTGTCTTTTAAAGTAGAACCCATAACAATTAATTGACATGCCTGTCATATATAGTGATGTATGGATTCCCGAGGAATCCAGCAGATAGTTGATGATCCACTCTGAGGAAACTCAGGCCTGCGATTGTTTGCTATCTATGGGCTCCTCCAGCCAACTTCATTGTCTTGCTTCTAGCAAACACTTGGGATAAATATTCATGAATTTTTATTTTGCATCCAGTCTCTGTAGAATAGAAAACAGTGGTGAGTGTCTCTGGGGATATGCTGACTCCTGTCATTGTACTTCATCAGGAAAGCCATAATGACAAACACCCAGTCAGAGAGCAGGAAGTCACCTCCTTGCAGGAACAGGACCAAACCCTGCAGTGAATCTAAATATTTGAGGCAGGCAATGATATATTAAATTATGGCTCATGAGAAACCACTTCTGAAAGCCCCAAATCACTAAATACTATTATGACAGCAGGGTGGATGGTGATGTTCAATGTTCCAGCCTCTCAGCTGCTCCATAGTTTCCTTTTTCTTCAGGGCATTCAGGGCAGGTGACTCTACCAACCACAGTTAACCGGAATGAGCATCTGACTCAAATCTGGCAGCGGCCTGTGTGGTGATACCTCTGCCAGAAATACTCCATTCGGAAAAGTAACTAAGTAAGTCAAGTTGTCTCTCATAGGGGGTCTGACTGCAGGACATAAACATCAATAGAGAAACAGGTTGCAGCACATAAAAATAAAACATGATAGAATGTGTGGCTTTAACTATAAAACTCAGATATACAAGTCACAATTTTATTTCTTCTGTAATCCTACAAATATTAAAATTATTCATGAGGCTAGAAAAGAAAAACAAATAAAAGCTATGAGAATTATCTTGTGCAGCAATCTACTAATCTTTGATTTAAAACCTTGTGCACCAGCAGCTATGCAGACAACAAAATCACAGAGCAGGCAGAAATCCAGAGAAAACTTAGTCAGTAGGAACCACAGAGTCTGTGCAGTAGGAGAAAGCAAAACTCACGAGGTCGCAAACAGAAAGGTAGAGAATGACAGTTGTGACCTAAACAGGTTGTAAAATAGATTTTTTTTAAAAAGCCATTATATAATTATTGGGTATTAAAATAATGTTAATAATAATGCTGACAAACCAAACTATTATTAGAATCAAGTGAATCACAAGAGCCCTAATGATTGTGAGAGATTACTATGACTAACATTCACAGTCTTCTTCTCTTTAAAACTTTGGTGTGAGAATCAAACCTGAGAGTTGAATTCCAAGTGAATTACCTTTAGTGCCAGAGACTTTCCAATCTGATGGGCCTGAAGTCCAGTATAGGAACCTTCAGTTTATACATCTAAGCTTGATACCTATTCCTCCAAAATTGTTTCTTAAAAATTGCTGTTCTATAGGTCTTCTTGTTGTGTCCTTGACCCCTCCTGCTCCCTCTAACCTTTCTCCCACTCTTCCACAGAACTCCCAGCCTATTGTTTGGCTGTGGGTCTCTGCAGCTGTTTCCATCAGCTGCTGGATGAAGTTTCTCGGAAGACAGTTATGCTAGGCTCCTGTCTGCAAGCAGAGAACAGTATCATTAATAGTGACAAGGGTTGGTTCTTTCCCATGAGGTGGGTCTCAAGTTGGGCCAGTCACTGGTTTGCCATTTTCTCAATCTCTGCTCCATCTTTACCCCTACACTTCTTGTAGGTAAGGCAAATTTTGGGTCTAAGGTTTTATGAGTGGTGTCTCTTCTCTCCACTGGAAGTCCACTGCTAGAAGTCTCAGCTAGGGTCACCCCATAGACTCCCTGGAGCCTTCTTCTCCCCAGAAATGTCCCACCAGCAGTTTCTGTTCTCGCTCTTAGTCCTCCCCTGCCCCACCTCCTCATCCCCTATTCCTGTGCTCTGCACACCTGATCCCCACCCCTGTCACCCTCCCCACCCCTTCTCCCATCCATTTCTCTTACTCCATCTACTTCAGATGTCTATCATATGGGGGCTCATAGAGACCGAACAACTAACCAAAGAGCATGCATGGACTGGACCCAGCCCCCCTACATATATGCAGCAGGTGTGCAGAGTGGTCAACATGTGGGTCCCTAACAAGAGGAGTAGGGGCTATCTCTGACTGTTGCCTGCTTTTGGATCTTGCCCCCCTGGCTGGGCTGCCTTGTCAGACCCCAGGAGGAGAGGATGCGCTTAGTCCTACCATGACTTGAGGGGCCTGAGTGTATTGATACCCCTTGGGGCTCTCCCCTTCTCTGAGAAAAAAAGAGAGGGAAAATGGGGGAGGGGAGCATGAGGGCTGGACTGGGAGGAGAGGAGGGAGGGAGCTGGGATCAGGCTGAAAGAGGTTAAATTAATAAATGAAAGAAGGTGTGTTCTAAAATATGCTGTGGTTGCTATGTATTCCTTAAAACTGGAAAGAAGCCAGGCACAGTGGCATAGGCCTGAAATACCAGCACTCGGGGAGACAGAGTCAAGTGGATCTCTGTGAGATCAAGGCCCGCCTGGTCTAGAAAGCAAATCCAGGACAGCCAAGGATACACAGAGAAACCCCTGTCTTGAAAAACCAAAAACAAGTGCAAACCAACAAACCAACAAACAAAACTGGAAAGTCTACCCAATAGAGATACCACATGTGACTTCAATTTTGTATGTATTGACTAGGCTTGGAGCCACCAAAATGCATGGTTGTATTGGTTTTTAAACTTATGCCTATTAAATATGTTTTTTAGAAATTACATATTTCAGATGGTTCGCGATGAAAGTCCTATATCCTCATCCCAGTGAAATGCAGCAAGCTTCCCTTCTTGCTTCTGTCCCAGTTAAACTCATAATCACCACATGGGCTGCTTATGTATGTGTCTGAGCCTGTACATACATACTTTGGTGTCTTGAATAAGAAACGTTCCCCAAAGGCTCATGTATCACAAATTTGTCTCCGACTTGATGATGCCATCTGTGGAGCTTATAGAACCTTTAAGGGCTGAAGCCTTGCTGGAGGAAGCATATCATAGGGATGGGATTTGAAATTTTGAAGGTTTGCCCCACTCTATTCCTGCTCCTTCAGCTTCCTGTGTGCAGAGGAAATGTGATTTCTCTGTTACTTGCTCCTATCACCATTCCCTGCCATGCCCTCCACACTATTATAACAGATTCGCCCCCTCTAGAACTGTGAGCCAAAATAGACCCCTGTTTCCTTAAGTTATTTTTGATCGTGGTATTTTATCACAGCAACAGAAAAGTAACAAACACATACCCACCTAGCCAGCCGTACCCTGGGGAAGAGTGATGAAAGAGCTCTGAAACAGGCTTTGGTAGAGTATTGGGTGATGGTGGTGTTAGGTCCTACAAGACTGGGTTTGGAGGTGGGAATAGAAACTGAACATGTTAGAGCTGGTCCAAACAGGAGCCAAACCAAGTCTGCTGGTTCCTTGTCTTAAGACTAGAAGTGGACGCGACCAAGGATCAGCACAGAAGCTAGAAGCAGGGATCAAGACCAAGATCTCAGAGCTAGAAGGTCAGATCAGGCAAAACTAGAGCCGAAGTGATAGCACGTCAGACAGTACAAATCCCATTTAGTGGTAGCAGCTTACGTTCATGAACTGGTGAGTCCGTGTTGAGTGAGAGATTTATGTCAGCTTAAAAGTTCCTACAAGTCAATTGTTCTTCTAACAACTCCTATCTAATTCTTACAATCTTAGAGGACGGGCAGTTGGCAGAAAGGGCCTCTGCCTAGAGACTGCAGTATTTGTGGCTAGAACTCCCTATGCTATCAGACCAGAAGACACTAAAGATTTGTGAACTGATGTCTCGACATCCTTTTCTGCAAAATTGGAATTATATCTATTCCACATGTTAGCAAAGATTAGAAATATTACTACTTGAAATAAGATACTATGTAAATGCCTGGCGGTTAGTAAGCACTCAAAAGTTCTTGGTTGCTGTTCCCACCAACATAATTCCTATACACTGTTGTTTCTGTGATTTGTTCTTATTTCTCGTCAAGCAATTACGCTGACATCTTTCTCTTTTATGCTGACTGCCAGCTCAGATCGTGTCACATGCTGTTGGCTGTCAGCTTCCTTCCCAGCAATGAATCTGCCTTATTCTGATTTGTACCCTGTCATCTACACGCTCCTTTAGTGTTACCTGTCCCATCAGGGAACAAGTAAGCAACATTCATGTTCCCAAATTAATGCAATTTCTTCTCCCTTACTAGTTATTTTTGAAGGCCCAGTTCAAATACTTCCTCCTTCATAATGCTCTGATCTCCAGAATGCCTAGTAGATGTAGTCTAAATAATTAATCTGTCAATTAATCACTTAGTAAAATCTTTTCAGCAGTCCCTTGAATTATTATTTAAAGCATGTACTATTATTTAATTTATCATGCATCTATCTTGTGTACTTAGTAAAATAGACCTTTTTGATGATAGTAACTATGTCTTACTCATTTCTGTATGCCCCACAGCTAAGTACTGCTTTGCACAGAGCTCAATAAATAAATGTGATTTGATTCGAAATGCTCAGCTAGAATACCATAAAAGACTAAACCATTCTGCATTCTGGGGAAGTCATTAAGATTTAAAGAGGCCATTAAGGACTAATCCAATAAGGGAGAGGAGGGTAAATTGCTTACCTTTAGGAAGATGGGCTTACTTTCTAGACCCCTATGGTTCTATTTAAGCAATTTACTAAGAGTTAATTACCAAATGGTCCAGGTAGCTCAAAAAGGTTAATACTTGTTACTTCCCACTAAGAAGAGGTGAGCTATACCTTCCCTTCCAGCCAAATCCATCTGTAGCCTACAGTGGACTGAGAATTACGTTTAGTGGTCATTTGGATTTAACTCACACAGCTGAAGAAAGCTGCAGTTTATGTTATGTAAAAGTGTGGGCGTGTGCTGGTATTAGTAACAACTGACTTGCTGGAATGCTGACAACGCTCTTTGTACCCTGTGTTCCAAAATGCTTATATGCAATAGGAATGGGGGGAAATTAATTCAATTCTATTCACTGTTAATTGATAGGAGAATTGTACTCAATACTAATAGTGTAAAAAAATGTTAAGCATGAAAACATAACACCCACTTCCCACCTGGAGAGAAGCGATGTGAATAGGAAGCCCACAGACAGTCATGACACACTTGGGTGTCTGCTCCAGCAATGATGTTTTCAAGTGTTCTGGGAAGATAGAAGAGCAATGAGGGGTGCTGTGGCTTTGGGGTAGACATGGGAGCTGGAGATATGTGAGCTGTGGCTTCAGGGGTTGCCAAGCATTCTGTAAACAATGAAAAGGAAGGAAAGACAGTCACAACAGATAGAGAGAGATGCAGAAACAATGAGATGGTTTGACTTGGGGAATAGCAAGAATCATGGAACAACAGATAGATGAAAATTTCAGAAATACTTTCATCTAAACCATGGGTTTTATAATCCAAAATCAAGCAAACAAACACAGATAAGCCCAATCCATGTTAAGTGATGCAGAGTCACACAACTAGGAATGGATAAACAGGCCATGAACCTTGGTCTGCCTAACCTATGTTAAAGTGTGTGTGGTGTGGTGTGGTGTGTGTGTACTTGTGCATGTGTGTATATATTATCTTTATAAATTTCATATTTAATAGAAGGCCAACAAAAAGCAGGCTTGAAAAGTGAATTTCACTCCATTTAAATTTCAGCTCTATCCATTTTGTCACTTACTCAACAAGTCCTTGGTGATATCGGCCCTGTGCCAGTGGTCTACTAAAAGACAGGAAACCAAGACTGCGGTAATGAACAGTTCAGGTGTGCATCATGACTCCAGAATTAACATGTCAGTGCAGAACATGAGGAAACAAGCAGTTAAGAAAGATGTAAGGGTAACAGAAAGAAGAAGGGGCTGTGGAAACACAAAGGAAGAAGTTATAGAACAAAGAAGAACATTTCTCTACAGAGCAAAACCTGAAGGATGAAAAGTGTTGGCAAGGCATTCCAAAAAGTACATGTAAAAGGCAGTAAAGGAACAAAAGATCCAAAACTAAGAGCTGATTGTGCATAAATGAAAACTCAGATTTCAGCTACACTGTTCTAATCATGAATCCTCAGTCCACTCCCACTTGTCACTGGACTTAGAATGTCATGTCACTGCCCCCTTCCATGGAATCTGTAAAAAGCATATCCCCTTTTCACTGTTGGTTTCTCGTTCTGAACTCCAATTGCTGACTTCAAGATTTCCCGGAAGATCCTAAGCTCTGTGAGTTTGTCTGCAAGGGGCTGGGTCTCTGCTGCTCTCTAACACACGGTCTTAATGGATCAGCGCAGATGCACTGGTTTAGATCAAGCCAATGTTCCCAAAGATGCCCAGGTCCTAGTCTATGAAATTTGTGTTTCCTTGTGGATTAAAGAGGTGGTGTGGATGAGAATTAATTAAATAACTTGAGAAGGGAAGAGTACCATGGATTAACAAGGCAGGCCCTCCATGCAGCCTCCTTGCCTTTATCAGAATGTTGCAGCCACAAGCTGGAAAGGGCAAGGAGTAGTGATACTCTTTGGGGGAAGATATGGAACCTCTGAGAGGTTTCACAGTGGCTCTTGAGGTCTGTAGCCCAACCCTAGTCCTTGCTCTGCCACCTGCTTCCTGGCCTACCCAGACCCAGAGGTGAGTAACTACTTCATTCTCCTTCTGCCATAGCCACAGCTGCCCTTACCACTCTGCTGACAATTCCATAGTGGGCTGGATAGCAGGCTGTATATACCCTCAAACCAAGAGTCAAAACAAGTCTCTTGGGTTTTGTTTTTGCTTTTTTTGTTTGTTTGTTTGTTTTTGTTTTTTTTCAGGAATTTCCACATGATGATGAAAAAAGCAGTTAGTATAGAGTACTGATACCAGGATGTAAGGCCGTCCCTGTAATAAACCTGGTGCTGTGTTTCTTAAGTCCTTGAAAACATCTGTGGTATAAATGTCAAGAGTTTGGCACTCTGGGCTACATATAACCTGGAATGCTTGCTGTAAAGGTTTCTGAGGTATTCTGGTGGGGATGTGGAAACTAAACTGCGGAAAGCAATAATGACTCTAAAGACAAGGCGCACGAGGTTTCAGAAAAGAGCATGAACTCTGCCCAGAAATAGGAAAGGTCATTCATGTCATATACTGGCCAAGTGTCTACCCTCCTTTGTCCACATCCTGAAAGTACAAACGAAGCTGGATTGAAAGGCAATGGAGTCACTTGTGTGGTGAAGGAGGTTTCGAGTGAGTGTAGCATGCACACTGTGGTGTGGTTATTGCCTGCCGTGTTTGCCTGACTTACAGTGGCATTTCAGTGACAGATTTTTAAAAATATGCCGTTTGGTGAGGAGAGGAGCTTGAACCTGTAAAAGTAGCAGACAGGATAGACATAGATGAGGTCATTGTTAAAGAACTTAGTGCCACTAAAGAGAAACCTTGGACTTTGCACTGAGACTGAGGTAAGACATGGCCCCACCTCCACCCATGGAGAGAACCAGGGTGTAACAATGCAGACTCATTTGAAATGTTTCATTAGAATATAATGTGTCTGAACCAAGAGTGCCTTATTTCAGTAGAGTGAGCAACTTCAACTGTTGCCCACACCTCAGCCATGAAAGCACACAGAGGCAGTGCAACTGTGGACCACAGGGGCCCAGGCTGCTCATCAAGCTAGAAGTTAAAACTAACATCATCCATATGGTGCTGGTTTGTGGATATGCAAGATGCAAGACTTATGAGGTCATGGAAGCTCATTATGAGGTTCCAGAATGCCACTCAGGCCAGACAATAGGTAGTGAGGCCTATACTCCCTGCATGGAGGCCCTGGTGTGTCTCTGCGTGAAGCTGTGAACATGAAGCTTAAAAAAATAAGGATTCCAAGATATTGTCCGTGCCAGAAACATGGGGGAGCCAGCAAGCACAGCTCAGACACTGAGTTATTCCAAGACAGAGGCTATATGTGGTAGAGAGCTAGTGATACAGGGCCACCCAGGCCCTTTGGAGCATGGATGTTGCCAGCATGTGTCTGACATGTTTGCCACAGAGTTATTGGGTTTGATATTTGTCCCGCTGAATCTCAGTCTTGCTTTGGTCTGATCTTTCATTGTTATGACCCCATTTATCCCTCTTGAAATGAGGGTGTTCACCCTGTACCATTGAATGTTGGAAGTATGTAACTATTTTTATTTTATTTTACAAGGGTTCACAGTTAAGACATTGCCTTACATTTCAGGAAAGGTTTTAGATTTGGGTCTTTTGAGATGAGTCGGGACTATTGGAGACTTGAAAGCTGGATGGCTGCATCTTGCATTATGAGAGACATTATATGAGAGGGCCATGAGCTTACGGGGGACAGGGGTAAACTATCTGGATTGAGTCAGAAATATCCCCACAGGTTCATGTATTTGCATATTCAGTCCCCAGTCTCAGGCGACGGTTCTTAGCATAGTTGCACTGTTTGAGAAAGCTGTGGAGCCTGTGACACTGAGCCTAGCTGAAGGAAGTGGGTCTCTGGAGACAGGTGGCATTAACGTTTATAGCCCGGTCCTGCTTCCTGTCCTGTCTCTGCTTTCTAATCTACTCAGATTTGAGGAAGCAGCCTCCTGTCGCCACAGCCACAAGCTGCTTCTATGTCTTCCCTGACAGGCTGGGCTACACCCTCAAAACGTGAGGCAAAATAACCCTCTCTCCCTCCTCCTTTACTTCCTTCCTTTGGGTGCTTTGTCAGACTGATGAGTAAAGCAACTAATACAGAACCCTGAGGCCAGCCGTGCCCACCAGCAAAAACTAGGATAAGGGCTGGGACTGTCCGTAGCAGAGTAGCAGAGCACTGGCCCACCATACCCAAGGCTCTAGATTAGAGTCCCAGTACCATAAAATATCACCTGCAAATCTGGGTTACTAGCAAGCTTTAGTGTGAGAAAACCACTCAGGTTTGCATACTAGAAGCCATCTTAAAACACAACTACACCGATTGCTTTTTAAAAATCTCTTGTCACAAGTAAATAAAGCCAATTTTTTAATTTTTTATATTAATTAGTTTATTTACTGTGTATCCCAGCTGTATTCTGCTCCTTTATTCCCTCCCAATCCCACTCTCCCTCCCTCGTCTCCTCCCTGCCCCTTTCCAAGTCCACTGACTGGGGAGGACCTCCCCACCTTTCCTCTGACCCTGGTTTATCAGGTTTCTTCAGGACTGGCTACAAAGTCCTCCTCTGTGGCCTAGCAGGGCTACTCCTCCCTCAAGGGGTGGGGGGAGGTCAAAGAGCCAGCCATTGAGTTCATGTCAGAAATAGTCCCTGTTCACCTTACTAGGAAAACCCACTTGGTTACTGAGCTACCACAGGCTACATCCGAGCAGGGGTTCTAGGTTATATCCATACATGGTCCCTGGTTGGAGAAACAGTCTCATAGAAGACCCCTGTGCCCTGATATATTTGGTCCTTGTGGAGCTTCTGTCCTCTCCAGGTCATACCAACTCCCCCTTCTTTCATATGATTCCCTGCACTCTGCCGAAGGTTTGGTTATGAGTCTCAGTATCTGCTTTGATACACTGCTAGGTAGAATCTTTCAGAGGCATTCTGTGGTAGGCTCCTGTCCTGTTACTTTTACACAATGGAATACTACTCAGCAATTAAAAACAAGGAAATCATGAAATTTGCAGACAAATGGTGTAATCTAGAAAAGATCATTCTGAGTGAGGTATCACAGAAGGAGAAAGACACACATGGTATATACTCACTTATATAGACCTCTAAGATATGATAAACATACTGAAATCTATACACCTAAAGAAGATAAACAAGAAAGAGGACACTGGGTGAGATGATCACCCCTCACTTAGAAAGACAAATGGGATGGACATTGGATATAGGAGAAAACAAAGCCAATTTTTAAAGATCATCTACTTCTGCAGTTAAATATCATGGATGTGTGTGTGTGTATGTGTATGTGTGTGTGTGTGTGTGTGTTTTCTATGAATAAAGTTCTGGGAACACAAAAATTAACAAGACTTTGACCCAGTCATTAAGAAGCTCAGACAGCAAGGGAAGCACACTGTAAACAAGGAGACGGTGGCCTGAAGTTAACACCTCACTTCTTTCCCATGAGGTTGGCAAAGGTTTTCATCCTGTGGTTGAGGCAGGCTAGGAAACCACAGGGCCCCCTCCCCTTAGCTGATGTCGTTTCTTTTGAAATAACAACTGACACCTCCTATACAGACAGCGCAGTGGGATGAAAACTGTGGCAGTAGACAATGGGAAAATCTACAGAGAATGGTGGACTTAAACTCTGCCCTTAAACACAAATAGTTTATCTTTTAATACAGAAGGGGGAAAAAGCAACCCACCGGAGACTATTTCAGCAAGACGGAATGTGCTGAAAGAACATGGTGTGTCGTGGGAAAAGGAAGTGCTTTGGTAGAAGTAGAATTTCAATTATAAACAAACGTGGGAAAGAGAGCTACAACGTAGGGAGTCAAGCCTGGAAACATGAAGTCAGAGCTGGAGTGCAAAATTCCTGCAGTGCTGGTCTCTGTGTTGGCAACAGGGTCCCAGAGCCTTACAGTAACTGTGTGAGATACCCCAGCTGGTTCCAGCTCTCGCTTGTACCGTGTCATTAAAATTAATCTTGTCAAGACCCCAACCATACTATCTCCATGGTGCAGAAAAGTGATTTTAAAAAGTGATGCTGGGAGGCGTACAAAAAGCTGATGGAGAAAGACCAAGACTGTGACAACAGTGTCACAGACACTGATGGGAAACTGAGAAAAGCAACTGGCAATAGTACATTGCTTAATATGATGGTTTGCACATAGAAAAGTGACAGGTCTGTGGGCCTTGGTGAGGAGCCTAGGATCATTTTGCAGTTCCTAGCCTGACTCATCACAGGATGATTTACAGGGTTGGCTACACTGGGTTGCAGCTATTCTGGGTCACCTGGGAAAGTGGTTCAAAGCAGAAATGTGCCTGTCATTTAAAAGTAAGATAGGGGTTTGAGACATGGACGTAGAGAATTTCTGGATTTGCCTGTCATTGCCCTTTCACCTGATCCTAGTCTTCTCCTAACATGTATGCACAAAGGAATAAGCACATTTTAGCCGTACTGCATGCAGACCTCATAGTCAGAAGACTAGAGAGCAGCTGAATAACTCCTGTCACCTGTTGAAATTAGAGCATCGTGATGAAGCGCAGTGCGCGCCATGTGTGGTGCTGGGGGAGGAAGCAGACTGCATGAATTATGTACCCCACGTAATGCTTGAGAGTCATTATTCCTGATTACGTTACTGGCTTATAAATTGATTAGACTCAACTGTTTAGCCACTAAGTTAGAGTATACTCCTACTCATTCTCAAAACACCGACTTTTTGACCTTTACCACACAGGCTTGCTGTTCACACAATGAAACTACCTAATGATTCGCTTCTCAGAATGCATGCTTTTCTTAAGAGTTGTATGACTCTAACTGACTTGCTATCATCAGTTCTTACAGTCTCATTTACCTGAGTCATTTATAAACTTTGGTAGTGAACCAGTATGCAGGGGTTATGATCTGGTGAGGACTACTCACTGCAGTCAAGTGTTGATGGTGAATGGTACCTTGGTCATAAGCTCTTGTGACTATGAACTTAATGAAACACATGTTTGCTCCTGATATGTGTCTGAGTTTGATCTCTGAAAAGACAATTGAACTTTAAAGGAGGGAATATACAGCATCAACCAGCCAAACAACAGGCTTTCTACTGCCACTGCTACATGGAAATAATTTTTGTCAGGGTCTCCAACACTTGTGTTGCAAGGTCACGGGGCACCTCTGCCCTCATCTTAAGCAGCCACTCCTAGATTCCCAAGAAAATGCCCCTCTTTCTTGGTCCCCTCTATTTGCATGGTGTGGCTTTCTATCTCATTGCTTATCCCTCTTTTAATCTCCATGGCTAGCTCTTTCCCAGTGCTTGACCTCCAAACAATCTACTTCTTCAGACCTAGGTCTCAGCGCATACATCTTCCTCCAAGCTATTCATGTGATTTCAAGTACTTACAGTTCTTTACGACATTCAAATTTACATCTAAAGGACCCCAGTGTCAGCCATACATATTTATCTACTCACCTGACATCTCCATTTGTCTGATCTCAGATACCTAAGATCTAAGATGTCCAATACAACTCTCTTACTGCTTCCCTGTCCGCAGATCCTTAAACTGGCCTTTTCGTGGAGCATTGACATGGTAAGTTAAATACACTCACACCGTCCAGAAATCCGCAAGTCAGTCTAAGTCTTTTCCTCACCCACTGTCTTCATTACTTCTTTATTACTCTGGAAAGACACCATGACCAAAGCAACTTATGGAAGAAATAATTTATTGGGGGCTCGCAGTTTCAGAGAGTGAGTCTGCGACTATCTTTAAAAAACAAAAACAAAAACCTTTTATTGATTCTTTGTGATTTCACGTCATGCACCCCAATCCCACTCATCTCCCAGTTCCTCCATATCTGCCCACCACCCTTGCAACCTCTTCCACATAAGAAAACAAAAACGAAACAAAAAATAAATAAATAAAATAAAAATACATTTTTTTCCTTCATTAAAAAAGAAATCTTGCCATAGAAGCTGTGGGGTGGGTCATGGGTATAAAAGGGTATACCATGTCACGTGGTATGCCCTTTTGCTCAAACAGCTTTACTGGCAAATGTTCATTTCATTGGTCATTGGTCATTGGTCTGCTTTGAAGCCTCTGGCTTCTGCTACACTATCTATACTGGATCCTCACTGAGATGCCTCTGATACCTTGTTGCCCTGTGTCATGGAGATCCTTCAGCTTTGGTTCATGTGTCCAGCAGTTCATAAATTGGGTAGTGTTGGTTAGGCCAACTCAAAGCCCTGAATGGTAGCTGAGTTGCTCAGCCGATCACCTCTCCCACTCTCAGGGACCAAGGTCAGCTAGCTCTTCTGCAATGCCCAGCCTAGGTGCCTAGGGAGGAGGGGCTCCCAAGCCATGCAGCAGCTAGTAAGAAGGGCACCTCTTCCCTGCACTGTCCCTCATAGCGCAGCAGCAAGTGAGGGACAGCTCAGCTCAGATCTCAGACATCAGCATGGCCCCAGGCAGCCTACAGACCATCCAAACGGCCATTGGTGTTAGCATGGGCCACAGACATTGACACAGACCCCTGCTACGGCAGAGCCACAGACCCAGACATACCCTCAGGGGCATCATGGGCCCGGACATCACCGTGACCTCAGGTTGCATCACAGGCCACTCACATCAGACTGTTCTTCACTGTCATCATGTCTCCAGTTCCGCCTCTCTTCGTGATGCACAAACAGCTCTGCCTCTCCTCCTCTCCCATCTTCTCTCCAGCACCTGCCCCACAACCATCTTGATGGGAGCAGGCAGGCAGTAGCTAAGAGTTTACATCTGGTCTACAAGCAGGAGGCAAGGGAGAGAGAAAGAGACAGAGTGTGTGCTAACTAGGAATGGCATGGGCTTTTAAAACTTCCACACAACTCCTCTAAAAAGGCTACACCTTCTAATCCTTCCCAAACAGTTCCACTAACTAGGAACCAAAACCTTCAAATATATGAGCCTACAGGAACCTTTCTCATTCAATCTACCACACCCAGATCTACACTTTTTCTGTGCTTATTCCATCTATCATTTCTTCCTCCAAAATGGACTGTACTTGGAATATCTTCTCCTTCTATCTTCCCTGTTAGCTTCACTTCTAAAGTTTTACCATTTCTCAGTTGGACTAATTCTTTCAACATCTGGGTAATTATTCTGTTTTGGTTTTGGTTTTGCTTATTGCTGTTGTTTTGTTCTGTTTTTCTTTTTCTAGACAGCATTTCTCTATGTAGCCCTAGCTATCCTAAGATTCACTCTGTAGACCGTAATGGCCTTGAATTTAGAGATCCACCTGCCTCTGCCTTCTGAGCGCTGGGATTAAAGTTGTGTGCCACAGCTGGTGATTCTGTTTTTTAATTTGCCTCTTTCCAGTGTAGACTTCATTCTATTGTCAAGTATTTTTTAAATACATTTGTGTATGGAGTCTTCATCATGTGAGGATATATTGAGCATAAAGGATGCTCTCTGTAAGACAAAGAGAGGGTCTCCCCAAGAATCTGTTTAGAGACCCATAAAGACAAAAAGACAGACTGTAACTCCCTATACTAAAAAAGAAAACACAAACAAACAAACACAACCTTTATTTTTCAGGGCTTTGGGCACCAACCCAAACTCCACAAATCCCAAGATGAACTGCCCTCAACTCTTAGTCACCTGTCCATGACTCCCTAATGTTGTCTATAGCCACATTAGCCTTCCTGTTACCCCTTGACTCTGTCACAGTCTCTTGGTCCCTGTTATAAAAAGTTTTATTCTGTTTGGTTAGTAAACATAGCTTCCTCAAAGAGGCATTTGCCTAGACATCATATCTAAAAGAGCCCTCCCTGCTACACACACACCTCACTTTATCACACACCATCTTTATTTTATGGCACGTTATAACATTATAATCAGTGTGTGTGTGTGTGTGTGTGTGTGTGTGTGTGTGTGTGTGTGTGTGTTTACATGTTGGGTCTCCATCCCTTCCCTTAGATTCTAAGCTCTACTAGGTCAGAGTGGAGTGGAAGGGAGATGGTTCTCACAAGCTTTACAGCCCATTACTAAGGACAATATCTTTAGCTTTTGTTGTTTAAACACAGTACCAGCAGAGCTTGTGTAAGCAGACATTTAGGATTTGCCTTGTGACACCAACACTCATACAACCGAGAGAATTAAAGCTGGTAATTAAGGCTGGCAATCAGGGTTTTTCAGCTCTTCTGGATTTAATAACCCTTAATTTGCAAATGCTTGTGCCAGAAAGACTGCATCTTCAAAAAAAAACAGAAAACATGAAAACATAACTAATAAACAAGCACCCTCTGTTTGATTAAAAATCAGAGGAAAAATAAAGCCCTGAAGAAAACATTTGAATGTTCAGCACATCTTAGCATAGCATGAAGGAAACCATGGGCCAGAATCTGTTCAAGAAGGCTTGCATTTTGGGAGGACTGTGGTCCCCTCCACGTCTTAAAAGAAGAAGCATCTTCTTACTCCAGGCTAACCTTTCCACCAGTGTCTGTTTCCTTCTCACTCCTCTGATGCCCTGCTGCATTCTCTGCGTGTCAATATCAGGCTCTCTCCGCAGGTCCCTTCTCTGAAGCCTAAACAAATTCAGCTTCCTGTTCTAAACACAATTGGCTCTCCATACCAATTGAATCCAACAACCTCTGAAAAAGAATATGTGGGGACAGATACCTTTCTTCCTTTTCATTGTTTTACTCTGCATTAGCTGTTATTAGTGACGCAGGGTAGAGTTAGCGTGTGGGAGGACGTGTGCAGGTCATATGTGCGCGCTCTGCCTGGAGCCTGCACATGTTAGGAAGTGTTCCTGGAGCCAGTCTCCCTGTGGGTACTGAGGGACAACTGTGTGCAGTTTTTAATTCTCCACGAGCAGTCCCTGTTCCTTTCTAGAATGTTCCTCTGCAGAGCAGTCTTTCCTTCCTTAGTGACTTGTCGTGGGGGTGTGGCTTGTACTAGCCCCTTGCCAACAAAGGTCAGCTTTGACACCCTAACTCTCTCGTCTTTCTTCTGTCAACACTGTGACCCCTTTGCATCATCTGACCATAGTGGCACCTCTCCGATGGAACAATTCTTCCTTTGGTTAACTGGAAACAGCCCCGAGTCATGCTGATATTGCCAATCCTTCTAGCCTTGTTGACTAGATCCTTTTCCTCTCTGGACATTTGTTAAGAATCAACTGAAGTCATACCTGCATTTCTTTCCGGTTTTAGTGTTCTCCTAACTGGTCTTGCCCATTTCTGCAGCTTCAGTTGACAGCTATTTAACCCTGAAAACCATGTCACTAGGTCAAACAACTTTTCTGTAAGTGCCAGTTCTATTACCAGCACTGCCTGCAGGCATCTAAACCATACCCAATCTCTACGTTGAGCTTTTCATAAACATCCCATATCTTAACTGAATGGCTGGTGCTTCATCCGTCATGTGAGACAGGATTCTACGAATCCAAACTCACCCCTCTTCTTAACGCCAATGCGCAACCAAGTCCTGTTTTCAAATCCCTTTTCCAATCTGTCTCCTTCTTCTGAGCCTTGCGATGCTCACCTTCTAAAGCTTTCTCTGCCTCCTAATTTTACACCTGTCTACCATGTCGTGGCCAGGTGCTTTTCTTCCTTACATTTCTGTTCTTTCTCCGTGTCATCTTTCTCACACTTCTGTATCTACTCACCTGCTGTGGCCTAGAGTTTCTTAGTCTTAAATCACTCCCAGTGTTTGCTGGATTTTCAGCTGCATTTCAAGCTTAAACTCTGGAGACTTCTTAAGCCTCCCAACCCCATAAAATGGATGAGTCATCCCTTCTCCCTCCTTACACTGCACACGACATCTGCCATGCCACCCCAAACACTTTGTGGTGCCTAAAAATAGTTCCACTATATTCTAGGTTTCCTTTGCTCTATTTTCGCTTCCTTGATTTTGAAAACTGGGACTTACTAGCCTTTCTACTCTCCGCACGAGTGCAGTGTGAAGCTTGTTGCTGACAGTCTCAGAAGCCTGCTGAAGGAGTAAGGGAGTCTTTACACTGTCAAAAGGACACAAATGCCATCATGAAAGGCACGTCTGAAAGCAGCCACACAGCACATTAAACATTTACGACATCAACATTCACTTTTACCTCAAAATCTGGTTTCACCTGTAAATGACAATCTTGGCTGTAACTATGATATGGAATATTAACTATTTATTGAGTAATACTTTCTACAACAGATGGAAGCATAGATTTCAAGGATTGCCTAGAGATTTGATGCATAATCTAGACCTTCCTTTCACCGTCCTCTGCAGGGCCTCTGTACCTAAGCCATGTAGAGCATGAGCCCGGCTGACTTCCCTGTGTCTCCCATAGAGTTACATATCTGAGCCCCGAGCCATCTCCATGCTCCAGATGCCTAACTGTGCTGTCAGAAAAGGTCAGATGTTTTACACAGCATCTCTGTCTGGGCCACACCCACAGGGGTATTCTACCGAAGTTGTTACCCAACACTCCTGACCTTGCCTTACGTAACTTGGTCCTGCTTCCTGAACTCACTTGACTGCCTGAATCCGACCTATGGCTTATTCTTATCTTTAGTTTTTTATCAGGGTTGGTTCCTGGATAATACAGACAGTGTCCTAGAAGCAAAGGGAGACGATGACTAGGTAATGAGAATTCACTGAAATTTGGCAGGAATGAAAGGAACGGAGGCTGAATAAACTAAGATTTCCCCAGTCAGAGACTAAGATTTATAAGAAACTGCTTGCAGATAGAGCCCAGACTTGTATCTGGCCCTTTGAAATCAATAAGTACTGCATCCAACAGGGAACACACTGGGCAGAAACTGAGAAATGGAGATAAGGAGAGACATGTTCAAATCAAAAATGGGACATAGCAGAAGCTGGCTGGCTCCCCAGAGCAGACAGCAGTGGAGTCGGCCTGCAAAGCCTGTGATGCACAGGAACAACCTTCAGGGTACTGGGGGTGGGCAAAACATAAAACGTGCTGGCACCAGGCTCACAAACTGTGGTCATCGTTCTTCACACTTATACTTGACCCCACAAGGTCATAGGCCACTTCTTTTAAAACCATGATTTATTTTGTTTCACCATCTGAAGGTGCTTTGTGTACACTTCAAATTCAACAGCTCCACCACGAGTGCCTTTCTTGAGAATTTTTACAAGATTCTAGTGATTTTTACAATAATCTAGTGATTATTACTGTGACTTTTTTTTTTAGGTGATTCCAGTGTCAGTCTTTCTCTGTGCAAAGAACTAGCTGGTATGTTTACATTTTTTTTTCATTGTAGTAAAATAGTTTCTTTATGATTTTACCTTTGGACTTCATTCTGTGATGACTTAGTTTTGCTTTGTTTTGATAGTAAATTCCTCTTCTAGCTGCACTTCTCCAATGTCCTTAGCAGGTTTTTCTCTCTTCACCTGATTGTCAGCTCTTAGAATTCCTTTACACTCTGCTTTGGAGTTCAATCCAAACCAGAGACTTGATGAACTCCCTACATAATACTATTTCGCCATTTCCTCCAATTGCTAAACACCCAGAATAGATACATTTTTGTTTTTTCCACTAACAGATGGATGCAATAATAGGTATGTTGTGTCCTCTTGTACATGTGCACAAACAGAGCACATTAAATATGTTGTCTGAGCTGAAGGGATGGCTCAGCAGCTAAGAGAACCAGCTGCCATTGCGGTGGACTTGGTTCTGACTCTTAGCATCCACATGGTGGCTCATCACTGGCTGTTCCAGTTATGGAGATCCAGTTCCAGGGGACCCAACATCTACTTCTGACCTCACAAATAAAAGGTACACACACAGTACGCACACCTGCACGGCAAATATACAAAATGAAAATAAATAAATCTTTAAGTGTATTTATTAATGCATTCAGTAAAACAAATAAGTAGGCTCACAGGATGTCTTGGTTAGGGATTTATTGCTGTAACAAAACACCACGACCACAGCAACTCATATAAAGGAAACATTTCACTGGGCCTGGCTTACAGTTCAGAGGTTTAGCCCATTGTCATCATGGCAGGAAGCATAGTGTCATGCAGGCAGTCATGGTGCTGGAGAAGGAGCTGAGACGTCTACATCTGGATTCAGATGTGAACACATATTGTTAGTAGAAAAAGACTGTGATAAACTAGCCAGGCTAGAGCTTCTGAGACCTCAGAGCCCACCCCCTAGTGACACACCTCCTCCAGCAAGGGCACCCCTCCTACCAGTGCCTCCTAATAGATATATAGAGGTATATATCTATATCTATGACAAACGTTCAATCAATGGGTTCATGTAGATGTTGAAAGATCACCAATTGTAAAATACACTCCACAGCATACAAAGCTTGTTCCGTAATACTCAATACAGATTTAGCAACACAGATCCCTTCTGATGGGTAATTAGAGCACCATCAAGAGCATCCCCACTTTAAAAATAATAATAGAGCTTTAAATGTGAAACTTGATCTTCCATAAGACAGACTTGATTTATTTGTTATCATTTTTTTGTCTTAAACTCAACTACTCCATGTGATGTGGACATGAAGAAATGGAGTTTCTGACAAACAAGATGATGACAAGTGACATAGCACATGACCTGGAAGTATCAGGGTGGGTGACGTGTTCTGCTTGAACAATAAAACACATGTTGGTAGCAAATGTTCATACTCTTTCCTTCTGAAAAAGGAAAGAGCCAGCAATAATTTGAAATTTAGGAAAGGAGTTTCTTGGGTTTTTAATCTTTAGATCAGAGAGCCATGGCATTATACAGATACAATCATGATTGCTTGCATTTATAATGCTAGAAAAAATAACAAAAAAAGATTTAGCTATTACACATGAAAGAAAAGGAATAGAAAATATGTCAACTTAAAAGAGTACATATGTTGCCAGTGGCATTTGTTTCCAAAGAGCAATCCACTTTCTGATTTCTCCATGCTTGGTTGGGTTGTCTTTGAATGCAGTTACTCTGTGGTCCACAGATGTTCTTCATGGCGTTAAATGGTTGCAC
Source organism: Psammomys obesus (assembly GCF_907164565.1). Taxonomy (NCBI): domain Eukaryota; kingdom Metazoa; phylum Chordata; class Mammalia; order Rodentia; family Muridae; genus Psammomys; species Psammomys obesus. The sequence continues at coordinate 37,765,005 of NW_026596079.1, forward strand.
AAGTATCTTCTAAGAATGGATTAATATTTCCACATAACCTAGCACATCCTTCTAGATGTGTCAAATCATGTTTATATTGTTTTAAATACCTAATACAGTTAGATCCTATATCAATAGCTGTTACACAGTATTGCTTAGGGACTAACAACAATGAAAAGTCTATCTATCTAGTATAGATGTAATTTTAAAAACTCTTCATCCCACCATTGGTGGAATCCACAGATACTGAATTGGTGATATGGGGGCTGATTGTATGTCCCACAAGACACAATTATCTTAGCTGTTATTCTTAACCTGTTCTAACAGTTGAAAGTTGTCCTTTGCCAACTCACTCTCCTTCCTTCCTGATTACAGGGCCACACCCATTCTGATTACAGAGAATGAAGTAACCATGAGGAGAGGACTCCTTTCTCTTCAATTATAGCTATTGCTATACTGTAGTTTTCTTATTCATTCCATTTTCTCTTTATACTGATGCTCATTTCTTCAAATTATACCAACTTGATTGTTAACACTATGTATTGACTTCACTAGGCCATGGCATCTAGTTAATTGGTCAATTAGCTGTCTAGGTGTCTCTTTAATGGTGTTTCTTGGATGTGGCTAACATTTGAATAAGTAGACTTGATGTAAAGCAGATCATCCAATATAGTATGGGTAGGCCTTATCCAATCAATTAAAAGTCTTCAAAGCAAAGGTAGAAGCTCTCTTGGAAAGGAACAGTTTTATCTCCAAACCACCATTTCAGACTCAAGCTGAAAAGTCAACTCTTCCCCGGTCTCTAGCCCGGTAGCCTTCCTTCCCTGCAGAATTCACATGAGTGGACCTGGCACAGAGTTAGGAACTAAAGCAACTAGGTGGGCAGAACATTGTCTCCCAACTGTTGGGCTGAAATACCAGCTCACGCAGTGCTCACATGGAAGAGAAACATGCTATAAGAATAATAGCTGGGGTTAGGCTTGAGTGCTAACCAGGAGGAGCAGGAGTAAGTGCAGATCAAGGAGCTCCTTGTAGAACTTGAGAGAGCTCTCAGAGTGAGTTCAGAAGCCCTTGGACATTTTTAAGTAGGCGCGACACAACTTGACATGTTCTTTTAAAACTTTAGTCTGCCTGATGACTGAAACCAGTACTCAAAATATTTCATTCTTCTGTACCTTATTTCAGACTTGAAAGCTATGTTAGAGATCCTTTTAGGTTGCAAACAGCTCTTAAGAAATCATCAAAACATAAGTGGAAAAGATTTTTAAGTCTCTAGTTTAATTAATTTATTTTTTTTTAGTTTATGACAAATCAATTGCTTGACTGTTTTTTTAACCCCTGAATGTGCTTGGTGATACTTTTGATGGTCTAATGTACTCATCAAAATGCCCTTCAAAGGTTCCTATTCTGCTAGTTGCCATGGACCCTTACTTTCCACACACTCACACTACAGCTTGGCATAAAGCGCTTCTGAGAAGAAAGGTGGCAAAATTCAACAGAGGAAAGAATTATTGTGATCAATTTTACACAAAATGTAAAATCAAGCACTGGAATGAGAAGTCAAGTGCGATGTGCTGAGACATGTCTCCTTAATGGCACCCACACCGAAACCCAAACACTGTCGCTCCACCCAGGCCAAACTGCTCCAAGCACTGATTGGTGTCAGTGTGCAAACTGTCAGAGCTCTCCAGAGCTGAAAAGATAGATAAATGGTGGTAGACAGACAGATAGATAGATAGATAGATGATAGGCAGACAGACAGACAGACTGACGGACGGACAGACAGACAGACAGACAGACAGACAGATAGATAGATAGATAGATAGATAGATAGATAGATAGATAATAGATAAATACAAATATATGATAGACGTAATAGATGACAGAAATTCATTTTAAGGAATTATCTCTTGGGACTGCGATTGTGGGTCCAGCAAGTCTGAAATGTGCAGGACATGTCAGTAACCTGGAAATTTAGCCTTTGGCATCTTGCTTACAAATTCTGCAGAGCAAAGGATGGAAAGGGTTCCTAGCTACACCATCTGGATAACTCCTTTAGAGGAGCACTTACACGTTAAAGAGGTACACCTTCTTCAGTGTCACTCAGGCTCCTCCTTTGAGTGTTAATTTTGAATATGTGTGTATACATATGTGCATACACACAGAAAACATCTGTGCCGGTCTTCAGTCAAACACGTAATAATATGGTCAAGCCCACCTATAACATTATTCACCACGTCACATTAACCCTGCTTTTCATGGTTTCACTACATGTCAAATTGATTAATATTAAATCCCAAATTATCCCACTTATTTAAAAATTTGTGTTATATTCCAATAATATTTTTATTGTTCTTCACTTTTCTTTTTAGAAAAAATAATTCAAGGGTCTCTCATTAGATTCCTGAATCTAGGAACTCATGAGAATATCACTATCACTAACGTGGAAAGAGTGAATTCTGTTTCTCTCTCTATGTAGATAATGCAGTGATAGTTAGGAACCGTTAGGAAATCCCTAGATTCAGTTAAGCTACTGCTACAGATGAAACTCTTCTGTAGTATCAAAAACCACACTGATGCTCATGTTGATTCTATTTGAATGTGGGGTCTTTGGGGGTGGGGGTGTAAGTATTGGCTATCAGCTTGACAGGATCCAGAACCACCTGTGAGGCAACTCTCTGGGCTTGTATGTCTATAAAAAGGCTAAAGCAAGCTGAGCATAAGCTTCACCTCCTGGCTTCCTGACTGTGGATACAATGTGACAGACTGACTACTCCTCACTGTGATCCACTGTATGCTCAAACCGTGAGCCAAAGAAACCCTTCTTTCCTTACACCGTTTCAGGAATGAGAAAAGTAATTAATACAGGAAATAATTTAATTATAAAGAATTTATGCCCATATAAAAAGGGGCTCCAGAGATCACACTTACCTTATTACACAAGAGGTTATAGAAAAAAAGGGTGACTGTCTTCATTCAAATTTGCCAAGCACTGAATCTGCCAGGCACCTGGGCTCCCAAGCCTCCATAAGTTTCTTCGATATAATATTTATGATAGCACCTCAAGTAGACTAAGACATCTGTCACATGAGAAGTTACCTGAGAATGAACAGCACTGTTTTATAGCAAGTTTAGTCTAGGATGTTAGATGTGACTTAATGTTTTCATGAGACATGAAGCCCTTTTCCCCTTACAGAAAAAAGCAGCATCTTTTCAGACTGGAGTTCCTCAGGAAAACCCTTCCCTTCCCTTCAGAGGACTGTGGGTGTTCCAGCCAAGCGGATGAGGCTTCTGTTGTTCTGACGCTGAGCTCAACTGCAACATCTACCTCAAACATTGCTTCTAACTTAGTGTTGACTGTCTGCTTTTTACCTAATGAGCATCCAGTTTCTGGGACCTGAGCCCTGTGTGGCTTTTGTTAGATTCCTGTTCTTTGTAGGGACAGAATAACTGTCATTAGAGTGAAGATGAGTAAGTATTTCTCTCTCGGGATTCGCTGCTTGCTTAGACTGTCCCAGACAAGCGGCCTGCTACTGTTCATTTTATGTCATCTGCACCTCTCTTGGATTGCTATTCCTGCCATATTAGCCATGTATGCAGCATGCTTTCCCATGAGGCCAGGCAAAGTCTACCATCTCCATGGCGCCTGTAAGTCTGGTTCTAGGTGTTCATGTCTCAGAATATCTGCCCTTGCCAGAATCCGCAGAGTGCCATTAGCTTATAGAAATGGGCCTGGATTTTGTCCCTTGTAAAATTAGGAGGTTGAACTAGAGAAGACCCTTTCTGCTCTGCCAGTCTTAATGATTCTATAAATGCCTCTTATACTTAATGGGTCTTGACAGTATCTCAGCAAAAAATGAAATCAAACCAGGCCTGGAGTAGATGACTCTGATGCCACCATTTCTGTGCCTACCTGTTTTCTGACCAGTTTTCCATCATGACTTTGGAGTAATGCACCTACTTCTTGGAGGAAGACTTTCCTTCAAATACCATAGTTATTATCAGTTCACCTCACTTCTCTAGTCAAATCACTTTAAGAGATAGGCTAAAGACATCTCTTCCACATTTATTATATCACACAAATTGAATTTAAAGGGAGAGCTTTGCTAACCTATTGCTTCCTGTCCATTGGGACCTTGTCACTGAGGTTTTTGGTCCAGGCCCAAATAGGCCTCTGGTCCTGGGTCTCTGCCATTAGGACATCTTTGGGCTGATATACTTCCTCCTTCTCTCTTTTGATGAAAGGATCTTTTTTTTACAATGCATTTATTAGGAAACTTGCTCCCTGAGGCTTATATGTAAATAGAGGATTATGAGCATAACTAATTTACATGAGATACAAAACATATTCATAAAGCATGACATATTATAAATGACACAGTGAACAAAAATTAATGTTTTCCAGTTGCATATCAGAATAGACAAATCCTCTTGTCATTTATTTTTGCTTTTAAAACTGTAGTTCAGAACATTTTTTTTTTTACTTTGCCAATGAGCTAGTCTTTCTGTTTAAATCAGAGAACTTCAGCATAGAGTGTTTTAGGAAATAAAATATCTATAGTGCATACATAAACTCGATCTTAAAAAATGATTAATGAGATTGTTTTTCTTTTCCTAAGCTGAATTAAATCAAAAGCATAGTCAAACCACTTGGCTGCACAAAAGTCAGTCATTAATATTGCTTAAAAATTTAATAGGGAACAGCTGATTCAGGAGGCATGGAGATATATGGCCTTTATGGTGTTGAACTTCTCGGTCCTGAACCACATTTGAAGGTATTCCAATAGCTTCAGGCAAAATAGTGACAGAATAATTGGCATTAGACAAGATAGAGGATATGTGTTCTTTGGCTATCGTGTTAGCAACTAAGTACATTGAAATCCTCCAAAAATTAATTTCCAAAAAGAACATTACCAATATAATAAATGCTTGTGACCTTTAAGTCTTTCAAAGGCTTAGCATGGCTTATAGGAGGAAAAAGCAGATATCTTTACATCGACTTACCTTCTTCCCCAGGAAAGGACTGCCTCAGGCATGGTAAGAGACTATCTTACAGGAGCAGTGGGCAAAATCTCGTGTCCTTCTCACACTGGCTAAAGCTTTACCCTGAACAGCTTCCCATATACCTGCTCACTGATGAATGCTTCAGAAGAGACACATTTGGTTCCAATATGGATTCACGCTGAAGATTCTCTCGAGAATCATTGCTGAGGAAGGAACGTTAAAGATCAGAAGAACACAAACATATCAGAGACTATACTGGAGGGAGAGGATGTTAGCAGGCTGGGGGCAGGACTGAGAGGAACTGCTGGGGGGGGGAGAAATTTTATAGACTGCAATGGTCTCTCTAGGGTCCATCCCGAAACTTAGAAATAGAGAAGTTTAACTCAAAATGCTATAACATGAGAGGAAAGAAGCCAGGAGGGAGAGAGAGGGAGAGAGAATGTGACAAAATAGAAATGATGCATAGGTCACCCAGAATTTCATTCTGTTCTGAATTAAAGGCCAAGCAGATCTCTGCAGTAGCTTTTAGACAGACACATCTGCCAGATTTTCTTGTAAACAGTTGTTGGTTCCCACATCTTTACCTTTTTATTTGAACTCTCTGACAGGGACTCATTTTACTCAAAATCCTTTTTGCTTGCTTCCTGTGGTCTCACACATTTCTGCCACATTTTCTTCCACATAAGTGGTCACTCATTCTTTGTTCCTAGGTTCCTCTTTCCACACCACCTCTTGTTGCTGAAATGTCCGTGATTTTCATATTTTTCTAAAGGAAAATCTATGCCCTTCAGATGCCACCAACACTGTCAGAAGCTTTACACTGTGAGCCAGCTTTGTTTCTCCGTGGTATGACACACAAACTGCTCACTGGACAGCCTCCCCACTCCAGATGTGCTGGCACGAAGTAATACCCATCGTTTCTGCCTCTGCTCCACCCCCACTTCCCTTCTGTCCTCCCTGTCAGAGGTGAGGTGAAAGCACAAACAACTACTGGCTCAGCCTAGACATCTGGAGACCTGATTCTCTCTTCAATACAACTGTTCTTAATTTTTGTTACTGATTCAGATGAGCTGTGAATCGTGATGGGTTTCCCCCGTCGCTCCCATACATGTATACGGTGCCTCCTCATCACTGCCCTCTTGCTCTTTCTGCCCACCCCTTTGTATCCCCCCCCCCACGGGACTTTAGATCTTCCCTTCTTTCCTTCCTTTATTCCTTACTCTAGATTTTCTGTTCTGTCAAGGAGTAATCAATCACTGAATTCACTCTTTCTTCCCATAGCTGTAAGCCCTGCTCAGCCTGTTTCAGCTCTTCACTACTGCCATTGAACCCTTTTCATAGACTCTATTCACGTCTTACAAGGTCCCCAGTCACTTGCATGTTACAGAAGAAAACAAGCCTAACTTGCATGTCAGTCCTGATCTTCTATGATGTAATTATATGTCAGTGTACACACACACACACACACACACACACACACACACACACTTTCAATCCTCAACCAAACTACTTTACAATCTCAAAAGCACTCTGTTCCCCTTTCCCATCTCCACTTGATATTTCTGGGGTGAAATGTTTTGTTTTGTTTTGTTTTGTTTTGTCTCCTGTGCTTGTACTGATAATCTTCCATTCTGTCCTTGGCTAGAGCTTCTGTTCTATGAGGTCTTCTCAAGCTCTTTCTAAAGGTTCTAGTGTCTCGTCTGTACAAACATCTACCATGGCATCTACATGCTCCATGAGCAATGACAGCACTAGAACACTCACTTCCACATGCAAGTGGCTCAGTAATTTTTTTTCCACAAATGAGTGTTGTGCATAAGTACTACTAAGTCTCTCCGTTTACTAGCTTCTTTGTATTCACAGTAACTCAGCTGGCAGAAGAGAACTTGCACTGCTGAGTGACCATGGCAGGGGAGGTCTTCAGCGGCTGCAGCTTCACCATCTTAGCGTATTTTCATATTTAAAAATAAAATCTCAAAATTTTAGCTGGTTTTTAGAGGACTGATTTTTATTTTGCTTAACTTTAGAAACTATACATTCATGAAGAAAAAATACTGAATAATAGAAAATGGTGACTCATTAAGATAATTTGCTTAGGATCTGCAAACTGGAAATCACTCTGTTCAGCATTTGTAAGAGTGACTAAAGGTTCAGAGATTTGTGCTAAATTGAGTGTAACTTGAGTATATACTGGAAGGGTCTACCCATTTCGGATGCCTTCTCTGCTCCTGTGATCCTGACTCCGTTCTGGACACCAATTTTACCACCTCTGAAACTGACACAAGAAACAGCATATTGCCATAGACAAAACCACTGCAATTGCTCTACCCAAGAGAAGCGAGGTATTGGCTCACCATTTGCTTTCAAAGTCTTCTGTTAAAGAGTCTCCTGGTTAGAGAACAATGGTTGTGTTTATTTTAACAGCCAATAAAATGTTGCACAACTGATAGACATTATATAACTAATTGAGGCTATAAAAAGTTCGTTTTACTTAACACAGTAGAAATACCAAATGTTGACAATAAAATTACAGAAAACTGTCTTAAATCCCAGAATAATTTAAAAACTTCAATAAGCAACATTTTGAATATCATACAGGGTTATATGATTTTTTTCTTGTAGTGATATTTATCAGCTCTTCCTAAGACCAAAGAGAAAGATCCTCTGTCTGTCTGTCTGTCTGTCTCTCTCTCTCTGTGTGTGTGTGTGTGTGTGTGTGTGTTCATCCCTTTCCTTTCTATTTCTCCTATCTAACAACTTTGCTTCCCATTTTCCCCAGAGGAACATTTCATTGCCTTAACTCATCACTCATCAAATGTTTCCTAAGCATCCAAATCCCCGCAAACACTTATCTAGAAAGATTCAATGGTGAGTAAAACATACAGAAGCCCTTGCCTACCTGGAACTTTCTTTATCACTCTTCCTGAGTTAAAAATGGGAGACTCCGTTTGATTCCACCCCCAGCTCAGGGGAGAGCACCAATCCCAGTCCACAGAGGTCTGCACCTGTTTGGAGAGTGAGCTAAGATCCACTTCTCGGTGCTGGCTTCTCTGAGTGGCTTCAGTGAAGGGGCTGGCCAGAGCAGGTCTCCGGCCTTCCCTAAGGGAAATGATTAACCATCTGAGAGGATGAATAACAGCCAAGAAGGGATTTCTTCAAAGCTACCATCCAAGAAGAGGAAAACTGGACAGGAGCGGAGAAGTGTGTGCACGCACGGGCAGCCAGGCTCTCTGCCTGTGAGGCTATGAAAAATGGCAGATGTTCCCAGGACCCCATTACCTGAGGTCTGCTGAGAGAACTGAAGGTCAGAGCTGTTAGGACTCAAACCCCAGATGACTGTCAGAACAGTTGTCCTTTTTCTCCCAGTCATATGTCAGCTGATGAAGCCTTTGAGGTTTGTTTCTACTAATTACACTGACTGCCTTAAACAGGGGACTTGGAAAGGGGCAGGGAGGAGACCAGGGAGGGAGTGTGGGGTTGGGGAGGGAATGAGGGAGCGGGATACAGCTGGGACACAGAGTTAACAAAATGTAACTAAAAAGAAAAAAAAAACCAAAACAAAACAAAAAAAAAACCCCACACATTTCAAGGAAAATGTATTCTGTGCAATTTTGTATCATCTATGAGTTTATACATTGGAGTTACCACGTCAGGAGTGTCTGGACATTGGTAGGCCTGGTGATACCATGGGGAGCAGTATGGTGACTAGAGTCAAGTGCCCTGGTGACTAGAGTCATCAGACCTAATTCTCCAAACTGCTTAACATTCTTCTTCAGTTCCTTAATCCATTTCACTGAATATAAGAATAAAATTTTTATGCTGAAATACTTGTGATAGATTTTCCCATTCCCTGCTGTGCGGACGAGGCTGTCAGACTACAGGAATCCAAAGGCTTCGGCTGTTCTTTTCCTCACAGCTGGTGTATATTCAAAATGCAAACTCGCCTGGGTATTTCCAAGGAGAATATTCTTTTCATGATGGAGCTGGTGTAATCTATTCGTCAGTAGAAATGACCTCTGTTTTCATGGCCTCATAACTGAGCAGTTTCATATGGGTTGATATATTCTTTTGAGATCAGAAATATCTGTCAATAGATCTTTTCTGAAGATTAGGGCAATAAGCAACCTAGGTTTCTCTGATCTTCAAAGAGAGCTATAAATAAGGACTCCAAGGTCACCAGGAAGAAATTAGCACGAGCAGCAAAAAAGCCAGATGGATGCTTCATCTGGCTGATTCTTGCTGCCTTCCAAAACTGAAGGGAAAGAAAAGTTCTAAAACATGACTTTTCTTTTCCAAAATAAATCTAAAAAGGCAGATGTCTATCTAACTTAAACAGAACACAAGGTAATGTTGATCACTTTGCTGAAACAAAAGGTAGAAAAATAATTGGATAGCTTTTATTTTAAATTGCATATTAGAGAATGAGGACTGCTTTGATTATCCCATTTATATGTTAAATAACAACAGCTGTCATTTTCTGTGTAAGGGCCTGCCTTTACATATAACATAGTGGACCGATGGCATGCTCAGGTTCTAGAGTCTGTGTTGAAATGCCCACCATTCACCATCTGTGTGAAATCAACAAACTACTGAACCTCTCTGTCTGGCCATTCATTTGAACATTGAGGATAACAACAATATTGGTATCAGAGGGTGCGTTTGAAGATTAAATGAAAACCATGCCATAGGCACACACACACACACACACACACACACACGCACGCACGCACGCACAGGATATAGTATTAGTTCAGTGATGGTGTATAATCAAAGAGACCACATCTCACTCTCATTTTAAGAGAGAATATAGAACACAAGAACTTGGGGTTTTATGAGGGCTAACCACCTAGATCAAACAGCACTGCAAAACCCTTCAGCTCTGTGCTTTGATCTGCTACAGCAGGCTGCATTTGCTAAATACGCTGGTGACCTCAGTTTCTACTTGATTTGGGCAGAATGCAAATGAATAAATTGTATATGCCTGAATTTAGCAATACGTCCCTATGAAGAATCATTCATTTGACATCATGGCTTACAGATTCACTGCTAATGTGCTCATGGGGACTTGGAATGAGCTTCATACAACAAGAACTTCCAGTTCATATCCTCAATTAGTCATGAGAAAATTTTAAAAATGAAGACCTAGATACGTCATTAGAAATATGCAGTTCAACAAGCCTGAGAGTATTCCTGACAAGGTTCATAGCTGGTTATTTTCCTTTATTTTTCTTGATGGAGGCAATGGTTTTACACGTTTACAAAAACGTTATTGTTATTACAGGTTCATGCAGGACAATGGTCTGGCTTGACAATCAAGAAGTTGAAGATACAAGGACAAAACTAAATATGCAAGGATTTTCTACGTGCTGTAGAACCAGTATTAGGCTTTGACTAGTAGGTACAAGTATGACTAACGGTAGGACATGAGAGCACAGAGTAACCACAACAAATGTGCTGGGGAACTAGTATTCAAATTGCTAGACCACAACCCTGTATAAATTTAGCCACCAATAAAATAATTTTCTTAGGAGGAGTTCTCATTTATTTAATTACCATATTTAATACTTCCCTTGTGTTTATGTGTATTATTCAAGTTTGTTTTTCTTTTGAAAAATAATAACCCAGTGACGGGGAGTTGATTTGTCTTTTATTTGGAAGTGTGCCAAGAAGAAAATCCACTATTCATCAATTTTCTAATAAAAGTTGATGCTCAGGGCAGCAATTACAGTGGGCTAAGACAAAATTTTATCCATGATATGAGTAAAAATTAAGCCCTATGTGATAATATACAAAGAAGAAAGAGATCTTTAGAATTTTTTAAAAGGTTTTTTATTACTTAAGGGCATATTGCCATAAAGGGGAAGACTGTGGTCCTTTCTAAAATACACTAAGGAACAAAGAAGTTCACATTCTTCTCCACTCCTTATTGTATATTCTTGAGACGTATGAGGCCCACTTGGAAAAGCATTAAGAAGCAACTCAGAGTGACTTTAATGAAATTTGCTTAAACTTTAATGGTTGACAGAGTTCTTTCAGACTCTGTGGAAATAATCTCCCTATGAAGAGTACATGAACACAAAAACTTCAAACAATCTCAGAAGGCGTAAAAGATCACTTGAAACCTTTTTGTGGATATAAAGACCCAGAAGAAGAATATGTTTCTTAAGGGCATGATTTATGCTTTATAGGATACAAATCTAAACTGTCCAAGCATAATAAGTATTCCACTCAATGGAATGCTTACCAACACAAACCTCTTCATAGCCAGATTTTTAATGGATTTCAAAGTGCTTCTTCATATGACCTAGTTGATGTATAGCCTAGGGAGGCAAGAAGGTAGGCTGGGCAACCTTCTTGTCCCGTGCCTGATAACGTGCCTCCTCTATGACATGATGTAACAACATCTGATATTCTACTAAAATTATTTTGTTTAAGGGAAAATGCTCCCTCGCAAGACATATGGTTAGATATGTCTTAGAACTACTTTTGGGGCACTTTTCTTTAAATCTGCTAAGATAGGCAGCTAAGAGTGGTAGTTTTTAGTTTCAGAAGCTGTTTTGTTCTTTTATCCAAAATGCTCGGGACCTCATAATCTTGGGTGCTGGGGTTATGGTTATTTGTTTGCCTTTTTTGTTTTTGAGTTTCATTGCTCAGTGATTTTGAGGACTTCAGATTTCAGGTTGGAGAAGTCCAGCCTGTATTTGGTGTGTGTGTGGTGGGGAGCGGGTACCCTTGAGACTATGGCAAGGAAGTATATGAGATCTTTCTTTGCCAATTTGTAGATCTCTGTAAGTCTGAATTTCTTAATATACTTTAACCAAAACAACATATTGCAAGATTGGCTGCAGAAGCAGATATGAGAATCCAGATGTTTTCAGCCAGACACAAAGGAAATCTGCAAGGATGAAAACCAGGACACTTTTCTATTTGTTTTGAGGATGGTAATACAGATTTGTATGTTAGAATTGAAAATAGTTAAAATTTTCATTTTAATTACTAAGTAGAAGCTCTTTGGAGTCCTCACTAGAATTTAAGAATGCCAAAGGGGCTTGGATAACAAAAAGCTTGACCATTTGACAAGTCTCAGGGACAGCCCAGTATGTGAGCAACTGCGGGTGAGGGAGTGCTGATGAAAGGAGGGTGGGTCCTATGCGGGCACGTGGCTCCTCTTCACAGAGCTCCTTGAATGGAAGTAAAAGTGACTGGGTCTGGGACGCAGTCCAGTCTACTTTTTCACCCTGCTTGTGAACCTCAACAAATAGAGCTCTGAAAAGAAAACTCAAGCAATCAGAATGTACTATCACAAAACAAGGAATGATATGTGCAAATTGTAGAACCAAGAACACCAAAACTGCTGCCTTCTCAACCAAGAGAATGGAACAATTCCAGAGTTTAAGGGGTTTTTGTTGTTGTTTGTTGTTACTGTCTTCTTGTAAAGATTTCTAAATTGTTAACTTTTGTGATAGTTGTCAATAAAGTTTTTATTTTCTGTAATACAATTTCAGGGAGCTATTAAAGGGTCCAATCAGCAAGAGATGCAGGAAAAGTTTAATGTACTCTCCCTGGGCACTTATTAAAATTTAGCATAACTAGTAGGCACTAAGCATTTGCTTGAATTTCCTTTTACTGTGGAAGTGTCTTGACTTTGGAATTAGGAAACAAAAAGTTTGCAGAAGATTTACTTGATAACTCGTTCGGGCTAACTTAACCTCTTCAAGTCTCATTAACTTATCTAAAGCGTGGATAATATCTATCTCACAAGGTTGTCGAAAATCAAAGACAGATGGCTGTGTCAACAGCACACTATAGGGCCCTGCGGCTCTTCAGCGAATATCGGACATTATCTGTAAAGGGGAAGGTAGCAGGTAAAACCGCGCGGACAAAAGCACTTCAAACAAGGTGGAAGGGCTGATGTGCCAGTGTGTCACTACAGACAGAAAGAAGCGCTGCAGGTAATAAAGGAAGGGGGTGTCGTACGTGTTAGTTGCGGGGAAGAGGCGTGGTGAAAATCGGGGATATTCCTCTTTCCACGACCCCACGTCCACTCCAGCCAGAGCCCAACCAGCCCCATGAGTGTCAAAAGGGGGCCCCAGGCTTCTCCGCCAGATTGGGGCGCAGGGTCCTGCAGCCCGGCCGGATGTGTCCCCAGAGCCTCTGGCGCAGGCTTCTGCTCGGGGCTGTCCACGTGGACCCACGACCCAGGGCAGCTTTCGGAGCGGAGCCTGTGGGGTCGGGGTCCCAGTCAGGAACTTCCGAGTCCCCAGCCTCCTGCCACCCACGCTCCCTCCACGCGCAGCCACCCTCAGCCTCGAGGATCTCCGGGTGGACCCCAACACCAAGGCCCGGGACGGCGGCCCTCCCCGCGATGCCCACCCCGCATCCCCGCGCTCCCGGAACCCCGCGGCCGGCGTTCGCGCGCTCGCACATCGATTGGCACTGCCTCGCCGCTCGGGCTCCGGGCGCGCCGGGATGGGCGCGAGCTCGGCCGAGTCCAGCGGAGCGCGGGGCGGGAACCTAGGCAGGCGGGCCAGGGGATTGCCGAGCGCACCGATG
>NW_026596079.1:37778940-37856669 GCF_907164565.1 Psammomys obesus
AGGGCGCGCGCGCGGGCGGCCCCGCCCCTCCCCCTCCGCCGCCGCGGAGCGCGCAGGGAGCAGCCGGGGGCTCGGCGGCGGCGGCGTCTGGCCCCAGCTCCTCCTCCTCCTCGTCCTCCTCCTCCTCCTCCTCCTCCATCTCCTCGCTCCCTCCATCGGCCGTGGGTATGGCCCGTCGCAGGAGCACAAGAGAGTCTCCGCGGCGGGGGTCGGCGTGGCTCTTCCTCTTCCTCGCTGGGGTGTACGGTGAGTGTCCGCCTCCCCGCTCCCCGCTGACCGAACAAAGCTGGGGCGACCCCGGGGGCCGCCAGGCCTCCAGGACGGGCTTGGCTTGGGCCACGGGGAGACCCCCGCTGCCGGCGGGACAAAGACCCACGCGGGGCGTGCGGGGAGGGCTGTCTTTTCGCGGGGATGCTGGGGTTCCCCCCCCCCCGAGCCGGGGGTCCCTGCGGAGCGGCGGCGGGCGTGCGGGCTGACCTCCCAGCGGCGCGAGGCCCCGCTGCCTCGCCGCCCCGGCGCTCGCCGCCGGGTCGCCGGTGCGTGGTCCCCTCGCAGGAAGATGTGACCGTGAGACTGCGAGGGGAGGTCGCCTCCGGGACGGTCCTGCCGCCGCAGCCCCGGATCCTTCCCGAGGCAGGAAGTTCTCTTCTGGGTGGAATTGCCGTCGCGCCCCTCTGTCTGGGTCCCGGCTGCCTGCGAAAGCACCTCGCTTGCTTCCCGGGCTCCGTGGTCCCGGGCGTGTAGGATCTTGTTGTTCCCCAGTAGCTGCACGCAAGAGAAGGCCAGAAAATAGTTTCCAGCCCCACCTCAGTCTTCCCCTGTTGGGGCGTACAAGTCTGCCCTGACTCCCCAGTTCACTTGTCATTTCATCCATGCCCTCCTCTGCTGTTGTCACTGTTGCCTTTTATCTGGTCTGTATTCTGCCTAGGGACACTTTTTTTTTTAAGGCCAGCAGAAGGCTGATGATGTGTCAAGATTGTGCTTTGTATGAACTAGAGCTAAAGGGAATTAGGAGGAATGTTCATCCCTTGAGACCTGAACTTGGGCTCTTAACTTCACCTTTCTTAGTTCTCATGAGTTAACTCCTTGAGTGGCTATTGCAGAGAACACAATATTTCCACTTCCACTTTGTTTTGGAGGATTGCTTTGATTTCTCTAGAAAAACAGAAGCAACCCTTTTTTTTTTTTTTTGTAAATTTTACTTACCGAAAGTCCAAGTCATAGGCGGTTTCTGTCAACATAGAATTCCCAAGCATATGGTAGCATCTCTTTGGAAAGCACAGCTCTGTGGAATTAAATGTGATGGTAACTTTCTAAGCCTGGGAATTCATATTACATGAAAAATATAATGGACTTAAATTGGCATTTCCTGACAGCCAAGAAATAGTAATCCTTTCAGAATAATTCAGGATGTGCTACTCCCTGAGCTGACTGGTTTATTATTTTATTCTGGGGGGCGGGCAGGAGGGGTTCATCCACATTTGATGCAGTAACTGTCTGTGTGTTTGTGTGCGACTTGAAAACCTAGTGCATGACTGTGGGTTGTTAGTTGTGTCCCTGCTTGGCTGATGACTTGTGGGTTTGGGTCTACACCAGAGATCAATAAGCTATTATGTTGTTTCTTCTAGCCTGGAGGTGAGTGTAGCTCTGCTCTAGGTTTGGTATAACAGCCCAGGAGAAAGGAAAGTGAGAGGAATCTGTAACCTAGGGTGATAAGTAACGTCCAGTTGTGTATGCTCTGCGCTGTAATCAGAATTGAGTTTATGGGATGTCTGATCAGGCCAGATGAATGAGTGGAGTCTTCAGTAAAACCCATGCCAATGTGTTTGAGCTAAAACTCTTTTGCCTGTAGAGGTAAAGAGGCTGCAAAGCAGTATTGGTCATCTTTCCTCCTGATGCACAAAGTGGCCTTCTGGTAGGTACATTGCAAAGGTTTCTTTCTTGGGTGTTTGTGTTCAGTAGGAATTAAAGTCAAAGGCCAAAACTTCTTCTTTTTTTTTTTTAACGTTGTGCGATCATATTTTTAAAGCCAGCAGGTGATTATCCTAAAGGTGGATGTCTCCAGCCACTTTAATTTCAAATGATAAAAAACAAAAACATTGAACTGTATTGGCAATGCTAAAAGGAACTCTTCACCCTGAATCTAGGAACATTCTCTGTATAGCTGTGTGTGTATGTGTGTTTCTCCTCAACCAAATTTGGGTTTATATTCAACTCTAGCAGTAGCTAAACTCTGTACTCACAAACTCACATAGAAACGGTGGAGTTTAGGTAGACTGTTTTATAGTTGTGACCTTTAGTGGATGTACTCTGAGAGAATGTTTTAAATTTGAATGTTTTAAAAAATGTATTTTGGGAGATGTCTCAGTAATGTGCTTGAAGTCCTGAACTCCATCCCTAGAACTCTTGTAAAAAGCTGGGTGGTGGCATGCTCTTGGGAAGGCAGCAGCCAGATTCCTGGGGAACTCAGTAGCCAGCCTAACTTTCTTGTGAGAAACTCTTGTCTGGGAAAGATGGACAGCACTTGAGGAGGGACACCTAAGGTTGTCCTCTGACCTTTGACCTTCACCTATACCTATACGTGTATGCATGTGGGCGCACACACAAGTGTGGCTTCAAAAATAAAGGGCTGTTGAGATAGCTCAGGAGGTAACGGTATTTTCTATAGAGCCTCGTGACTTGAGTTCAGCCGTCGGAACCCATGTAAGGTGAAAGGAGAGAACAAGTTTCTCAAAGCTGTCCCCTGGCCTCCACATACAGATCCTGTGCACACACGCACACACACACACACACACACACACACACACACATTTACATAAATAAAGGAGTGAATAAATAAAACTAGACATTTCTATTTAAACAAGTGAATATTCTGAGTAACTTGACATAGGCCTGTTAAGGAAAGGTTGAGCCAGTATTTAAGGAATTCTAACACTGTTTTGTTTGTTTGCTTGCTTGGTTTTTTTGTTTGTTTGTTTGTTTGTTTTTCAGTTACTCTTGGCTGTTAACAATATGGACCTTTGAAACATTTCATGTAGATTTAAAAATCATTATTTGGTGTTTATATGCTTTTTATATTTGGTGTTGATATGCTCATTCTATGGTGTTTATATAACCTTTTGTGTGTGTGTGTGTGTGTGTGTGTGTGTGTGTGTGTGTGTGTGAACTGTGTGATATGTGACTGTTATGCCTGCAGGTTATTTTTCTTGATGCCAAAGTCTTGTTTTAAATTATGTAAAAGTTTACACTGAATTTAGATTATACAACAGCTTACAGTTAGTGTTTTCTGAGGTAGTTGTCCTGGGACCAGTAATTACCTTTCCACTGTTCTTCTGTCTGAATAGCTTGATTTGCAGGAGAGAAGCGAAAGTGCCGGTTGACATCTGCTGTCTCTGGAAGCTTAAAGGACTAAGAACTTGAGTGCTAGAATCCTGGAGCTTAGCTGGCTGTCACCCTAGGCCTTCTGTCAGGGAGAAAGTCCTGCTCAGTTTCTCATGCCAGGGTGCCTGTCTTGCCACAATGCGGACCTTCCCAATATCTGTGTCTTCTGGTCATTAGAACTTAGTCTTGCTTATTTTCCAAACCAGTTGGGCAGCAGTCACAGCACCACTGTTCTGTCCTTTCCTGTCTGCCTCCTCGATCGGTGCTTTCCAACTCTAAGTCACATCGACCCTTAAAATAAAGATACACTGCCTTCTAGATATATCTGGAAAGAGAAATAAAGTTCAGAAGCTGATGCCCTTAGGTTTGTGATGCACTTGGACATGATGTCTACCATGCACTTTCCCTCTTTCCTGGCTTTCCTACCTTCTGCCTCCTGCCTTTCTTTCCTTTCCTCACTTGCTAATCTGGATTTCAGCATTGGCCCCAGTGTTTCATTTGATGAACGCTGCCCTAGATGAAGCCTTAGAATGTAATTTAGAACATTTGTTTGTCTATGATCTTACACTTCCTTGAAGACTTGCAGGTGATTATTTTTTGGTCATTCCCTGCTAGAGCATTCAGTAGCAGTAAAAATTCCTCCTGACATACTGACTGACAGGTGATATCATTCTTATTTGAACTGTCAGCTGACTACGGCCAAGAGTCTTTGTTGTGCACTTGCTGTTCTAGATGTTATGGTAGGTATAATCTTCTTCTTACTCTTTATTTTATATTTAATGGATGAATCTTTCCCCATGATCTGTATGGAACACTCAGCAGTACTAAAGAATTTCCAGTTTAAGGATAGACCAGAAGTTCCAATTTTAGAAAAGTGGTAGAAATAACTGGAACAGAAGGGGAAAAAAACTTAAGCTGATACCAATTACTTCTGAGAAAGTCAAGCTTGATTACATAAAATATGTTGAATAAAACTGAATTAATTGCTTAATATAAAGCCCTCCTTGAGTTCAGAATCTAAATTATATGTGTATCCTATGGAGAGTGTGGAGATAGGCAGCAGAGCCCTCACAGTTCTAGGTGGTGGTGCTGAGTGACAGCTTTCAGAAGAGTGGCTGCTCACATTCCAGGAGCTTGGACAAGGTTTGAATGATCTGTAGTAATTGATTTAGAGGGTTCCTGGAAAGTACAGTCTTCACTGAAGAGAACCTAGGAAGGATATTAAGCTGAAAAGTGAACAGCAGTTAGAAGAAAATGTTACAGCTTTAATGTCTTAAGGTCAGGGTCTTGCTCTTTAGCCCATGCTAGCCTCAAACTCATAGCAGTCCTCTGCTCCGAACTCCCTACTTCTGGGAGTACAGATGTGAGCTGCCAGGCCTGGGCCAAGACTCTTTATGGAGAATAGAAAGCTTAAGGCTAACAGAAAAGTAAAGGGAACTTGTGTTTCTGATCTCAGACATTTTGTTGTTACTTAATTGGGGTTTTTCTCAAAAACTGTGATACCCATATGTATTAAAGAATGAAAGTTGAACAGGAGATGTATACAGATGAGGTTTATGTACATTTAAGCAAATAGAAAATGCTTTGACTTTGAAATTGTAAAATGAGCATTAATCTGTTCTTGTTGCAAGTCTTTATATATAAATGAAGGTTGTTTTGGTTTAAAAATTGAAGTAGAATTGATCTCTAATTTCTAAGGTTCCTTCTCTTTTCTCCTTCTCTCCTCAGTCTTACTTCCTCCCCCTTTCTTGAGAGAAGGCGATATATGTATACTACTTATTATTGTACACATACCTATACACATGTATATATATATTATTATATATACAACTATACATATATAATTTCAGTGCTAAATTAGCTTAGTGAGTGAGGTCTCATCATCTGACCCTTAGAGGAGAAAGTAAACTAACATTTACTATATTAAGCTTCCTGTATTTATTGTTATAGGTTCTGTTCTCGAACATTATTCATTGACAGTTTCAGTTCCACCTAGGAATCGTATAGGACATTGTTTTTTTAATAAAGGAGTAAATTGAAGTTCTGGGAATTGACTTGAGATCGTATCACCAGAAAGTAGCTAGAGATATAGCCTAAGCCTCATTACCCCTTTGTGCATCTTACAAATGTCTCTTGCACTTATCTCTGGTACTGTGAGTACTACAAATAGACAGAGATTCTGCCCTCGTGGTGCTTATACTGTAGTCAGTGAATTTACACAAGTACTCTGGAAGAAACTAACAAGCATGGAGATAATAAATAATGGAGTAATAAAGGATGAGTGTCTTTCCCGGGGGACATTTATAAGACCTAAATGATAGGTAGCCAGGAGAGTTGGAGACAGAAAACGTTGTATCTGGGAGCAGTCTGTGAAAGGGCTAGCCTGGTGTGGAAGAGCTGGGGTGCTGCAGATGCGTGGACACACTGTAGCTGGAGTGTAGTGGTCGGTAAGGAGGAGCGAAAACGTGAGGCTAGGGCTGAACATGAGGACCATGAAGTTAACCATTGGAGAGGTTTAAATGACATGGCATATGTTTCATTTTGATGTTATCCCTTTACTGCACAATGTGGAACATTTGAAGTAGGCAGGGTAGCCAGGAAACTTTGGCTCTAAGTCTGGTGAGAGACACAAGTGGTTGGAACAAGCTGGTGGTAGCTGAGGTAGATGGACAATGTCCTGTTGGCAGAGGGCATTTCCTCTTTCTTCCCTGGGAGAGGGAAGAGAGGAGAGGGATTTCCGATGTGTTTTTCTTACAAATGGAGGTGTGGGTGGGAAGATGTAATTGCATCAGAGCTATTTGTTACTGTATATTCTCTTGGAGTCATGTAACAAAAAGAGCTAGAGATGTACTGAGGGTGATTTCTGTTCCTTCCATTCAGTCTAACAGTTTGGACCCTTGAGAAATTTCTGTGATTCCATCTAGAAGAGACAATAGTGAGGAGACTCAGTGTGAGAAATGAAGCTGTCCTTGCTACATATACCAGGCGGGATACTGTGATGGGACACTTATACAACAAATGACAAGAACTTCTAAGAGATGGATGTGGGAGAAGCTTAAGGGTATCATGGAAAACTCAGCTCGCAGGCCATTTATTCCCATCAAATACAGAACATAACTTCCTGAAGTCTTAGGAGTTGAACAGGCAGGAATCCAAAGATAGTCTGGTAGCTAGATTTCAAGTACATTTTTGCCGAAATTCAATGCTTCGAAATAAGTGATCAATAAAAATGGCTTTATGTATTGGAATAGTCAAGAATATATATTGGTTGGTGAATTTCAGAAGCAACTTGGAAGACTCCAGTGACCTCTCATGTTTTTACCAGATCCTGTATCTTACAGTTTTAGAAGGTTCCAGAACATCAACATAGATGGATCTGACAGAAGAGTTCTTTAATTTTCTTCTTAAATATTGATAACTCAGTGCCCTGCCCATATACCATGATTAATTGCTACAGTCAGTGTGAAGTGGGAAGACGAACTAGGACTAGTGCTGTTGCTCTGGACCTTCTTGCTCTGCTGCTTTCAGTGTGTAGAGGCCATTGCTTTATTACCAGTATTGATAGTATTTTATTGTTGTAGCAGCTTCTAGCCCAGGATTGATTCAGTCATGCCCAGGCATACAAGTCAGGGTTACTTTTCTGAAGTATAGCTTTCTTGCATAAAATCTAGCAGTAGGGCCAGCATGGTGGCCCAGCGGTAAGGGCACTTGCCATCAAACCTGACCACCTGATTTCGATTTCCATGACCCATGTGATGGAAGAAAAGAATCAGCTCCCACAAATTGTTCTTGGACTTCTACATATATGCTGGAGTAGTACACACATGTACATGTCCGTACATACATTCTTAAAAATAAATAAATCTGGGGAAAAACCTAATAGCATCTCCTTGTTCTTCCGCCACTGTGTTCCTGCCATGTTGTGTGTTTCTCTTTTCTCCTGGCCTACACTGTCTTCTGCCTGGTTTATCTTCTTACCCCATTCCCTACCTACACTGGCTACCTCTTGCTGGTCTGTGAGCTTTCCTTTAGAAACTGCTACCTTTGTAGAGTCATTCTTGACTGCTCAAAAGCTCTTAGAAATATCTCAAATAAATAAGCCTGCAACATAAGGCATATATGTATACACACACCACACACACATACACACATGCTCATATGCACACGCACTCTCTAGTGGCCATGCTGAAAAGAAGACAAAATCAGTGTTAATATATGCAGCTCAGTATGCCTAAAACATTGTTGCTCAAACAGAAAATCAGTAGCAAATGATTATTAATGAGAAACTCTAAATTATGTTTTCATGCGAAATCTTCACATACAATGTAAACTTTATACTTAAAGCTGATTTCAGTTCAAGTAACTGTGCTTGAAATGTTCACTAGCCACTATGAGAAAGTCAGTGTCTACTAAAATTGAAGATTATGGTCCCTGGGGCCCAGCAGGTTTACTCTTAGGTAAGAACCTCAACACATTACAAAATGGGTGCTAAAGGGCACGTGCAGGGTCGGCAGCATCTTTATATGCTACAGCTTCATCGGTGGACAGAAGAGTAGCTTCTGCTAGAAGGGAGTGTGGAGTGCTGTAGGACAGCTGTTCTCAGCTTGGGAGTCTCAGGGGTCGTCAGTCACTCGGGAGTCCAAAGAATATTTTTAAATTGGAGCTACAAGTTTGCTTAAACCTGTAATAAAATTAAAATGTTAATATTTATCTACTTAAAATGGTAGTAAGAAACATGTATGAATGTTATTACCATTCATACATTGATAAATCAAAATATGTTAAATGACACATATTTTCTACTACAACAACAAAAATCCAGTGAGAAGAATGGAATTGTTTACATATGTGAAAATTATTATAGAGCTCTAGTTGTGTGTGAAATGTAGTTGGTAAAATAGCAGGCAATACTTGTTGAATAAACAAACTCATCTGTCCATAACTGAAGCAAATTGCATTCATGGTCTTCCTAATGTTGAAGTATTTTTGCATTCATAAGTGTGTCATAGCAGGTTGGAATTAGTAACATTTTATGCTGAAATACATTTACTAATATTTACTATATTTTTCGACTGTAAGATCAGTCTATAGCCACCCTTTGCTTTCTTTCTTCCGTCATTCCTTCTCACTCTTATAACCTAACCTGCCCCCTACCCCTGCCTGATTTTCATATCTGCTCGTCCATTTTTTCCATTGTTGCAGTTAGTGGATGGAGCAGTATATAAGTTTTCAGTGTCTGAGCTGTGGTTGTTTTTGCCTTTTAAGATTGGGAAAGCGAGTTGTGTTTATGAGCAATATTAGGTCCTGTGGTAAGAGCAGAAATGAATGGTTTTGTCTTAATAAGAATGGCTGAAGAAAATGTTGTCATTCCTACTGTGATTAAACTCTATTTCACTGGACAAGATAATAGAGATGAGCCTGTAAGAAGTAGTAGATTGCTGCTCTGACTATGTCAAGAGAACTGGCGCTCTCATCTGAAAGGCAGGAGCTGTAGGGGGCTACCAGAACAAGACCTGTGGATTGAGCTCAAGCAGAAGGTTGAAAGTCTCTTAAACCACCTTCCAGTATAATGCACCTGTTTATACACTACCGAGTAACAGTTTAAAAGGTACAGAACAGCCAGTTTTCTTCTTAGTGCTACTATCAAAATCTCTCGTAGTACCAGCTATAGTTGGCTACAGTTACAGTTTATTTACTTTACATCCCCTCCCTCCTCTCCTCCCAGTCCCCCTCCCCTTCTTCCCTTCCCTCTCCCCACACCCCAGAAAAGGGGAGTGCCCCTTCCCATCAACCCTCCCCAGTACACCAAGTCAAACCAGGACTGAGCATATCCTCATTCCCTGAGGCAGGCAAGGTGGCCCTGCCAGCGTAAAGCAATCCGAAGGCAGGCAACAGAGGCCATGTTAGAAAAAAGACACCCCTGCCGCCTCCACTCGCCGGGTGACCCAGGTGAAGACCAAGCCACCATCGGCCACATATGTACAGGGGGCCTAAGTCCAGACCATGCATGCTTCTTGTTGATGTCTCAATCTCTGTAAGCCCCCATGGGTCTGGGTTAGTTGTCTCTGCTGATCTTCCTGTGAGGTTGCTGTCCCCTCCATGTCCTTCCATCTTTACCCCAACATGGGGAGAGGATAGAAGGACTTGGAGGGCATTCTTGTCATTCTTAACACCCAGCTGTCTCTTCACTTTGTCAATGTTTTCTTGAACAGACTTACTATGCAGGAGTCACTGTATTGGAATTGTTCTCTTCAGCTCTTGTTTTACTTCATGATACACTGATTTCCTTGTGTTCCAGCTTTAAGATGACTGCTTTTTAATCTTATCTTTAAAATTATGGAGCAAACTGGGCTTGTTTTCTCTGTTGTAAGGTTTTGTGAGTATTAACATGTGCAAAATCGTGCAGTTGGTCCCTATTTCCGGACACAGCGGTTGCATGGCTTTGGACTTGCTCCTCCTTGATGGCTGAGCCTGCTGCCTACATGTACTGACCATTGCTAAGCACTGATGTATTAATCATCGTAGCTATGTGCTTTTGAGACTGTCACATGAATGGAATTAGACATAACCGTTTGAGACTAGTTCCTTTAGTTAGCATAACTTTGAGAGTCATTGCATTATCACATTTTTCTTAAAGTTTGTTCCTTTGTATTGGTAAGCGGTGCCTCAGCTTTTGTCAGTTTGCTTGACTGTTTCCAGTTTTCACTGTGTAATAAACATTCATGGATAGGCTTTGTGTAGACATGAGCTATAATTTTTCTAGAGTGAATATTTAAGGACGGAGGCTCTTATGTGTTCAAATTTAGGAGGAGGCACCACACTGTCTTCCTCAGTGCTTAACAGTTTGACCAGCGTGTGTACCTCTGCATTTGCTGTGGAGCTAAGTCTTGGTCGCCTCCATATCTGTTTTTGTCTAAAGCTTATGTATCTGTAACTCCTGGTTTCATTTTGCATTTTTAAGTGGCTGATGGTGTTGAACATCTTTTCACATGCTTTTTTCACCATCTCAGATGAAGTAGTCAAGTTCATTATTCATTTTCCATTGTTTTTCATTTTACTGTTAAAATTGTAAGGTTCTTGTATATATTTTCCTCTTGTGACTATAGCATGTTATTGACAAATCAAAAGTTTTACATCTGATGAAGTTTAGCCTGTCAATATTTTATTTTATGAATTACAGTTTGGGGATAGAATTCTCTTTACCCACCTATAGATCAGGAAGTGTTTTCTCTTTTTCTAAAACCTTATTGTACATTGTGACCTAAGATCCATTTTGATTTATCATTTTATAAGACTAAAGTTTGTAAAGAGGTTTTGTTTTTGCAAATTATTTCAAAACCATTTGTTGGCTATACGACCCTTTCCCGTTTGAGCTGCTCCTCTGTCAGAGGTTAAGGGACTACATTGCTGGGTAAGTTCTAGGCTCCTCACTCGCCTTCACTGTCCTATGCGAATGACCCTGACTAAATTGCTGTAGCTTTGTGGTTAATCATAAGTGGGAGGGTATAATCCTTTACTTTGATTCTCCATCAGAATTTTCTGATTATTCTGATTCTTACTCCCTTCCACAGTATGTGTCAAAGCAGCTCATCTCTGTTTGGAAAATATCCTAATGAGATAATTTTTTATCATATACTGTTTAACTTCTAGACCACTCTGGAAAAAGAATTGACATCTTCGCTGTCTTAATTTCCACTCCATGAACACAGACTTTTTCCATTTCTTTAAGTCATTAATGTCTTCATTAGTATTAGATTTTAATATGGATGCAGTGTTTTGATAGATGTTTTTACTATTTCATTCAAGGAGAACTATTGAAAATCTTTCACTCTGGAAGATGGCTCAGCAAGTATACTTGTGACTCAAGAATGGGGACCTGAGTTCAAACACCTAGCACTTGTGAAAAGTTAGGAATGACTGTGAATGAGCCTGGAGCCACAGCGCTATTGGGAAACAGACAGGAGACTTATCGGGGTTGCTGGCCACCAGCCTACTTCTATATCCAGTGAAAGGCCCTTTCCAGGGAGTAAGACATTGATAGAGCAGGACACTCAATATCTTCCTCTGACCTCTGCACTGGCGTGCAGGCATGTGTCTGCATACACATGTGCTCACCCTTTCCACATACACACACATACAGGTATTATAGACGTGCGTCTGCACACACGTTTTTACTCCCTCCCACTCACACACATACACAGATACTACATGCATGCATCTGCATACACACATGTGTTTACTCCCTCCCACTTAAACACATATACAGTGTGTGTGTGTGTGTGTGTGTGTGTGTGTTTGTGTTTTCTCTGGAGAAATGGCCTTCATTTCTGTGATCAGGAAGTAAGCTCCCATTGTTAGGTCAGCCAATTTTTGACAGTGGTGTCAAGAAAATGAAGTCCTGGGACCATTTCTAGTTAGTTAGCTTACTTTTCTTTTTGTTGTGGTGGTGTGAGACTGAGAAACCATTAGTGCATGGTTTGGAGATATTTCTTCTGATCTAGAAACCATCTTTTCACTTTCCAAACGTGTCCTTCAGCAAAGAAGTGTTTTCAGTTTATCTGTGCTTCCTTTGGTTCAATAGGCTCCTGTTGTACTTAACAATTTATTCTCCAGTCTAAGGTCAAGGTTTACTTGTGTGTGTGTGTGTGTGTGTGTGTGTGTGTGTGTGTGTGTGTTTTATGGAAGTGTGTCATTAGCCCTTATTTTAAGCTACCTGATCCATTTTGGCCTATTTTTAATATAATGTGAGATAGGTCTACTCATTGTTTGTACATGTAACTTTCTGTTTAGGATTATTTGTTGAAAAGACTTTTTTCCACATTTAATTTTCTGGCACCCTGCCAAAGGTCAGCTGACCTAACAGTGGGCGCTTGCTTCCTGGTTCTTAATTGCATTGCATTTCTATGTCTATCCCTATCTGGGTTTCCTTTGCTACTGCAGCGGGACAACACTGTAAGGAGTGTCCCTTCAGAGAGAAGGGTTCTTTGCTCTGCCTGTCCAAGGGCACCATGTGCGCTGCTGGGGAAGCAGGGCGGATAGCAGGAACTCAGGCAGCTGGTCACACTGCACGCACAGTCAGAGCCCACGAACCGGAACGACCCCCAGCGGCCCTTCTCCACGTAGACAGCACAGGACGCAGCCAGGGAAGTGCACACCCGCAGTGGGCATCCTCACAGATGCCCCAGAGTCTGTCAGTTGACAGGTAGCCCTGTGTCGGTGCACAGTAACTTTTAACTTTCTGCTGCATAAAGTAACCTAGTAACATGGCAACTTTCTAGTAATTTTTCAAAGTAAGAAGTATGAATTCTCCAGTTCAGCTTTTTCAACATTGTTTTTGCAATAATCGCAAATAGGCAAGGGTTTGAATCTAGATAGTTTAGCTGTAGAATCTGTATCCCTTCCCATTTTTCCGTAATTTTTTTTACATAATAATTAATTTGAAAAAAATAAATGAAGCTTCTGAAAATGTCTACATACATATTTATAAAAGGGATTTAAATGGGATTAGGCTGGAAGAGAGACAGCCTCCCCAGGCATATACCATAGCTATCAAGTAAAAAAGCCTAGGCCAGGCATGGGTTATTTCTTTTCAAGTTGTTTGTCAGTGGAGTTCCATAAACACTCCCCCAAACTACTACAGGCCATTATTGCTCTTGGTGATTTTCTAGAATTCAGTGGTAAGTGCCTACTGCCAAAGACACCACATACTTGAGTCATAAAACTTGGAGAAGTCAAGCTGGTGCCAGCCCGGACACTTCATCCCTATGCTGGAAGGTTCTTTGTATGCCACTGGAGAAGAGAAGTGCCTGGTATTCTCAGCAGCTGTGAACCCTGAGAGCTACAGTAACAACTGGTCTGGCAAGACCTGCTCACCGGTACCGTGGCGGTGCCAGTGCTCTAATACACTGTGCTGCTGCTTTGCAGGTTGCCTGGAGACTCAGTGCCTCTTTGTAAACAAGCTACTTTCATTCTTCTGGCGTTTATTCTTTTTAATTCATTACTAGAACTTATCTGTTGTGAGCCTACTGATAGATGAGTCAGGGATGCTAGATTATTAATGTTTTCTGAATTTATTCCAGTTTGCTCTTAATTGAAATTTGTAAGTGGCAAGATGCTTGGTTATTGGATTTGTATACTACCTCTCCTCAGGGCTTGTTGTAAGGCTATTAAATGACTTACACAAATACTTTCTACATCAAATGTTAATTTTCTATTTTTTTTAGTAGATAGACAAATTACAACATGTAGGAACAGTAATTGGATAGTTAATAAAGTTAGAAAGATTAACTTCAGAAGCATTTAAAACTACCACCAACCAATTTAGAAAATAAGTAAAAATCAAACTGTTCTATCAGATGTTCAGAATCATTAATAAAGACAAAACAAGGCTGGTTAGGGCTCACTGGAATGAGTATTCATGCTTAGGTAACAAATGTTAGTCTTTGGCTCATGTGTTTTGAGTATTGTTTTTTTATTTTTATTAATTACAGTTTATTCACTTTTTATCCCCCTTGTAGCTCCCTTCCTCCTCCCCTCCCAGTCCCACCATCTCTCCCCCTTCTCCACCCATGCCCCTTCCCCCACCCAGTCCACTGACAGGGGAGGACTTTGACATAACTTGGACATATCTTTTCTCCATAAACTATTTTCTTGATGTGATTATTAGATTATTTATAATTTTGCTCACATACATAATACTTTAATTGAACTTTTTGTTAATTTTTCTTTGCTTTTTTGTATTTCTGTAAAAGTGCAGTTACTGGGTCAAAGGCTGGAATACTTTTAAAGTTTTCAAAATAATACCCAATTGTATTGAATACTTCTCTTTTACTAATTATTACTTTGAATGCTTTGTATGTAATTTATTTAATCTTTTTCCCAAATTCAAAATGGATAATATTTTAGCTCCATACATAAGCCACAGAGAAGTTTTTTTAATGCAATTGCAAAAAGAGTTATTTTCTAGAAGAATTTAAATATATTAAGCCTTTGCTCATAGATGTTAGGATTATGTGTCTTTTAATGCCTTCTTGGTGAACTATTACAATAATAGTACCATAGCAGTGAGCACAGCCAGAGCCATAATTATGGTCACTAAATACCATTTGCCACAGAAAGGATCCGGGGTCATGGGATGGATGATTGGTTTCAGTGTGGTATAGAAAACACAATAGATGACTGTGGATTTTTCTGCATCACAAAGCAGGGAAACTACCAGAGACTAGTAGTTCATGTCAAAAGCATCCATTGATATAACAGGTCTGTTGGCTGGAGGTGAAAAATCTTAAGCATCATACTAGTAATGGAGACAGGTGATTGAAATGCACCACATGAATAAAAGTTTATTCTTCCTGTCCA
Source organism: Psammomys obesus (assembly GCF_907164565.1). Classification (NCBI taxonomy): domain Eukaryota; kingdom Metazoa; phylum Chordata; class Mammalia; order Rodentia; family Muridae; genus Psammomys; species Psammomys obesus. The sequence goes on from NW_026596079.1 coordinate 37,793,680, forward strand.
TTTACAGTAAGACACACTATTGTAACAAACAAATGTGTTGATACCCATGAAGACAAATGGCTGGCTCACTCTGAAATAAGCAACTGTGAGAAAAGAATTAAACATTTATATATTTTTCTCTTTATGAAACAATGTATCAGGGTAAGCAGATACCTTAGAGGAGAAGCTTTTTGTTGTGTTGTGTTTTCTTTTGTTTTATTGAATCACAGTCACTCCTTTGTGTTTCACCTGTTGCTTTTGTGCTGCAGTGATAGAGCCCAACGCTTGCAGCAGTCTTCAACCACAAAGCCTAAAATATGGAAGATCTTTTTACAGAAAGTGTTTGTGGATCCTTGAACTAGGTGGACAAAATTAAATGAGCTCAAAGGGAAGTGACATCACAGAATGTGGACAGGAGCAGCTGATCTCCTTTTTGTAACAAGTCAGTTTTGTGAAGGTGAAACAGATGAGTCCAAGTTCAGAGGTACTGAAACAGTAACCAAATGTAACCCTGAGACTTTGCAGGGAGCTTTGTATGGACACACTGAAAAGATATATATGAGATAATCAGGCAAATCAGATTACAGCCTAGTTACAGTAAATAATATCAATAACTTTTTAAGACCTTTGTTAATAGCATTATGGATAAGTAGAGCTTTGACTCACACAAGGGAATGATACTTATGTTTAACAGAGCTCCCAGAAAGCCAACGGAGAAGGCAACAGAAGCAGAAGCCAAGTGCAACACTCTAGCTGAAACTCTTCCCTAGGGGCGGCAGGCCTTCAGGTGCCTTGCTTTTTCGCAAATGCCGTCGTCCCTCCGACATGATGTCACTGTAAACAGAGTAGTTCTCTGTTCCCCCGCTGAATCCCGATGTCATTCACAGAGAGTCTGTCCAGGGTGAGACCATGCCATCCAGTTTCGGTGGCTCAAGAGCCTGTTTGACACCTGATGTCACTCCTCAGTAAATAGGAGATGGGTATTGTCAGTTTCATTGCTGCACTTGAACCTCCTGGACCATAGATGGGGCGATATCAGTTTTTCCTGAGATTGCTGTGAAATGAAAGATACATAGTAGGAAAGTGTTGGGCAAATGGTGAAGCTATTAGCTGCAAGAAGACACATTTATATGTTGGGAGGTATCGGGAGAATTAAGTACCTGACTTTTGTAATTAGACCTAAGCTTGAATACTGTGTCTTCTAGTTGTGTTACTGTAAGTTACTGCTATTCTTCTCCTTTAATTTCTTTGTTTGTATATACTGGATACAATGCCTATTTCAGATACTTGCCAAAATAATTAAATAAATAGAAATCAGTTTAACAAAATGTGGGCCTCCGTTAGTAAAGTGTCTATCTTGTACCTGAGTTTGATACCTATAACCCATGTAACAAAAAAGCCAAGTGTGGTGCTTTATACTTGTGATCCAAACTCCAGGAAGGTAGAGACAGACAGACACACACACACACTCCTGTACAAATATACACACATAGGATATTTTCTCTTTCACTCGGGGAAGCACACTACTTAACAGAGGTAGGTATGTTTACACGGAGTCATTTTTAAAGGTTACATAACAAAGGATAAGTCCACATGTGGTGTCTGTAAAGGATTTTATTGTGTTTTCATACGTGTGTGCTTGCGCCTGTGTGGGGGAGTACAGGCGGACACTCTGGTGGTGATCAGAGGGTGGCTCTCGGGAGCTGGCGCTCTCCTGCCACCTTGTGGATTGTCAGGCCTGCCACATGCACTGCTATCTATCCGGGCCATCTTGCTGGCCCTGGATGATAAATGGTTTAGTCTTGTGGAGTAGGTAAGTTGTGAGATAAGCGTCTTTAGAGGTGCCTGGGAAGCTAGCTGTTCACTGAGAGGGAAAGAGAAGTAGCCGTATTTATTAAGATTATAGTCTGAAAACAAAACAACAACAAAAAGATTATAGTCTATAAGCTAAGTAAGAGCCCAGGAGTCAGGAAATTGAAAATGGTGGTAACATATTTTTTCCCTTGGCCTCTCCTCCTCCTTGCTCTGTCCCAGAAGGTCGCTAACAAGAACAGGAGAGAGAGAGAGAGAGAGAGAGAGAGAGAGAGAGAGTCTTTCAAGTGTGAGGCTTCTCGGCAGCTTTAAAAAGTCCTTTATCAAGTAGCTTACATTCTGAAGGAAGGCCACTGCTAAGCAGTGGTCTCTAACACCTCTATTCAGAGTGACAGTCAGTCCTCATTTTCTTTCTCTTTGTGGCTTTCGAAATGTGTTCACTTATTAGGAATACCTCTCTTCCTTCCTTTTTAGGCTTTTCTATTACATTCCTTATCTTTGTTTACCCTCTTAACAATTGTAACATAAAACCAAATTTTTCACTACACTGAGGGTATTTTATGACTTGTTTCAAAACCTGCTAATTTTGAGCAGTTAAATCAGTAAACATTTAGAAATCGTACTGGGCACTCTGGGTGATGGCAGGGCCAGCAGAAAAGTGCCTAAGGCACTCAGTCTTCAGTTGAATTGATTAGCTGAATTAATTACACAAATTATGGCAGTTGAATTGTTTACCTCCAGAGATGGTATGGGCTGTGGTATGTGTTCAGAACCCAATACTAATCTGATGTACTATAGAAACAGAAAGGCCCCCTCCCCATTCTAAACATAGACATATGTTTCCTGAACTGGGTGAAAGGGCTTAACAGACTGGCTGATCATGGTCCAGTAGACTGCTATAGGCAGAGGGGACATCATACTGAAAGCATCAGAGTTTCAGAAGCGGAATCCAGAATATGTATGTGTATGGTAAAAACAGCAATAGGTAAGCTAATGATAGAGGTTTAAAGATAGGGGTCAGCCAAAGCATGGGCTTTATAAGTTTTTATGCATAAAGAAGTTGAAACGTTTTTTAAAAGATTAATATGATATGTGCCTTTAAAAAGTGTCACAGTACAGAGAATGAGAGGATGAGAACAGTGCCAAGGATCAGAGAGATGCAAGATCAAAAGTAGAAAGTGGCTTATGGGCTAATTCATTTATTCCCATACTTAGCAAGTATTCATCTATGATCTAATATGAGTTTAGCACTATTCTTTGTTTTCATCCTTGTGGAGCTTATATTCAATGCAGAAAGATGGGGAAATGTATTAGGGATATGAAATAGATATTAGGAGGGTTAGGGAGAAGAGTATGAAAAGTCAAGAGACCTTAGCATGTACTGTGTGAGGAGAGAGAGAGAGAGAGAGAGAGAGGATAAAAGAATATTGAGTCACTTTTGGGTTTCTGTTTGGACGAGTAGGAGGTAGTAGTGTCACTCACCAAGAGGAGTAAGAGGAAGGGTGAAGGGGTGTGAAGAATTTCAGTCTTGAGCATAACAAGCTTTATGGACAGGTAATGCTAAGACACAGCGGTACACTAGCAAAAATAACAGTATGACAATGGCACCAGCCTAGACAGAGAGACTTATTGAAGCCGAATAGAAAAACCAGAATCAGGCACATGTAGCAACAATCACCTGGTTCTTGACAGAAACACGCATGGGGAAAATTGTCTCTGTAATAAGTGGTGCTCAGAAAACCAGTTATTCGTATGTTGACTGAAACTGGATTCTTTGCCCTCATCCTATACAGAAACCCAAGACATTAATAAAAGATCTGGTTTGAAACAACTAAAGGAGATATAGAGTGAATAGTCCAAGGTGTAGGCATAAGCAAAAGTTTTCTGAGAATGACTCCAGTAGCTCAGGAAATAACTAGAATTGACACAAAATTGCATGAAATTGATAGGCGTCTGCAAGGCAAGAAGGAAAAACACAGTGAAAAGACACAAGGACGGAATGGGGCAATCTTGTCAGCTGTTTGGTTGACAGAGGATCAATATCCAAAATGTAAGAAGAAAGTACACCCCTTGGAGGTAATTAATCCAGCCAACAAATTAACTATAAAATGAAAAAGTATACGTAACCAATAAATGCAAGGAAAAAAAGTCTAAACTGTTAAGCCACCAGGGAAATACAGATCAAAAGTGCACTGAGATTTCATCAGTCAGAATGGCTGTCATCAGGGGCTCCAGCGAGGAGTTTTGGCAGGGATGCCAGGGAACAGGAATCCTTAGATACTTGGTGAGAATGTAAGGTCGTCTAGTCACCAGGGACATCAGTATGGAAGTTACTTTTAAAATTCAAAAGCTAACTACGAACATAATACAGTTTACACTATCCTGTGATATACCCAGCAGGATCTAAGGCGGTGTCCTGTAAGTCCATATTTGTCATTCCACTATTTACAGTAGTATGTTATAACATTAGCCTGGATGTCCACAAGCAGATGAATAGATAAATAAAATGTGACATTTTTATTCAGCTATAAAGAACAAAATTATGTTCTTTACAGGGAGGTAGAACTAGAAATCATAAGTGAAAGCCGGTTTCAGACAACTGTTGCATATTTTCTCTGATGCAAGGACTTTGGGGGGGTCTTGTAAGTACAAAGATACTACTAGGGATGTAGAAAGGGAAAGAGGAGAAGGAAGAGGATAATAAATGGTAATAAGGCAGATACAACCTAGTATATTAATGCATTGTGGAAATGCCATAATGAAGCACATTACTTTAGTCAATTAGTAAGTGTTAAAAATAAACAAAACAAATAAATAATCATTGCAGCCCCTCACAAGGTAGCTGTGAAGAATTCTGAACTTTTCTAAGTGTCATTTTCTCTGTTTATAAACCGAGGATAGTCTCTCACTCAGTGAGTGCTGGGGGTCAAGTAAAACCTGCATCTCAGGTTTGTATTGAGGTGGAAATTTAAGAACTCGTAATAACATGGAGAGCTTGAACCTTTAAACATAGTTTTTTGTTGTTATTGTTTTCTTTTGTTTTACTGTGGCAAAACAGAAGCAACTCTAAGACAGGAACGATTTGGCTCAACCTGTGGGTAGACGGCCGTAGTTCTGTTTCCGGCAGAGGAGTGAGAGTGCACTACTGGTCACAGCACGGTAGACCAAGAGGCAGAAACAGCCAGCTGGAGAGGTCTCACACTTAGAGACCTGCCCTGCTTCTACCAGCCAGGCCCCATCTGCAAAGAATTCCACCGCTGTCAGAAGCTGGAGGCCAATGGTTTAAACAGCATTGGGAGGATATTTCAGATTCAGACCTGACAATCCGTCTGGGGTCCCAAAGGTTTATGGTTATCTCATAATGCAAAATGTATCTAGCCCATCAGCAAATCTTCCCATAATCTCAAGGGTTTCAACATTGTTTAAAATCTTGATCTTGGAGACTGGAAGCAAAGTTTTAGCCATGAGCCCCTGTAAAAATCGTAAGAAAATTATATACAGTATAATATACAGTGTAGCATACAGTGGCACCAAATAAAACTGCCCATTCCAAAAGGAGAAAATGGGGGCATAGCAAGAAAAGACTAGACCAAAGAAAGAGTGAAGCCCAGTAGGACAAATGCTCAATTCTCCAGCCCCAGGTCCATCATCTCAGATGCTTGGGGACATCCTCTGAGCCTCAGTGACTTCACTAGCCCTGCCCCAGGCCCTGCCACCGCTGACATGGCTTCTTTCTTAGGTTGGCTTCAGCCAGTGAAAGAGTTCTTATTACTGGAATCTCCAGCATCCTGGGGTCTTCAATGCAACTTACGGTTCACCCTCATAGCTTCCCCATAGCTTCCTAGAGGATCTCTTAAGAGAAGCAGACCCTCCCACGCACTCTGTCTAGTCTTCTCTGGAACCTTGGTGTAAACACTAGTGACCCTGTAACTCCTGCATTGGACATTTCTGCAAAGCTAGCAACATGTGAACAAGGCCAAGCCCAGGTGCCAGCCTGAGAAATAGCCAGACCTAATTTTATCACGAGTACTGTAACTTCTGAATGTCTGGGCAGTTGACCAGTTGAGTGGGGAGAACTTCCCTCTGTGGCCCTTTCCCAAGAAGACACCATCAAAGCTCTCTTTTCAGACATTCTTCTGTCAAATGAGTTTGTGCTTTTACACCTTGAACTTTTGATGGGAAGGGTCTTGATCAAGGAACCTTTCCAATTGTCTCAGTGCCTGTGATGGGTTTATTTTTTTATTATTACTACAGTTTATTCACTTTGTATCCCAGCTGTAGCCCCCTCCCTTGTCCCCTCCCACCCTCCTTTCTTTTCTCCTCCCATGCCCCTCCCTCAGTCCACTGATAGGCAAGGTCCTCTTTCCCTTCCATCTGACCCTAGTCTATCAGGTCCCATCTTTTTGTCACCTTATTACTTTCTCCAAATTTGCTTTGTCAGCAACTTTAAAGGTTACTTATACTCCTTTTTTGCCTGTCTTAGTTTGGGTTTTATTTCTGTGAAGAGACACCATGTCCACAGAAACTCTTATAAAGGAAAACATTTATTTAGGGCTGGCTTACAGTTCAGAGGTTTAGTCCATTATCATCATGGTGGGAAGCATGGCAGCGTCCAGGCAGACATGGTGCTGGAGAAGGAGCTGAGAGTTTATATCTTGATCCTAAGGAAGCAGAAGGAGATTGTGTGCCACACTGGGTGTAGCTTGAAAATAGGAAACTTAGAACTCACCCCCACAGTGACATACTTCTTTGAACAAGGCTACACCTACTCCAGCAAGGCCATAGCGCCTAATAGTTTCACTCCCTATGGGCCAAGCATTCACACATGAGTCTATGGGGGGGGGGGTTTCCTATTCTAACCACCACAGTATCCAAAAAGCACATATCCTGCTCTGCTTTTTGGTATGTGATTCCCACTGTAAACTGGTTAAAAGCATCAAGCAATAACTAATCCACAGCTTGAATGTTATACAGCCTTGAAATTTCTCTGTCCATTCTTCAAACATGGACACAATGTAGCTAGATTTTTTATTTTATTTTATTTTATTTTATTTTATTTTATTTTATTTTATTTTATTTTATTTTAGGCCAGAATGTAGCACAACTCTGCTACATCCTCATTCCTTTTCATTACTTGTTCTGTTATGAAACCTTATGAGCACAGTATTTACTGGTTTTCTGGTCTTCCACTATATGAGGTAACAGTATTGTAAAGTGTCTTTAATCCACATCCCCAGACTCTTCCACATTCCTCCTACAAACTAGCTCAAAGGTCTAAGAACCACACCAATCTGTACCATTTTTCCTGTATTGGTTGCTTCTCATCACTGACAAAATAACCTAATGGGAACAACTTAATGGGAAAAATAGTTATTTTGACTCCAGGTTTCAGAGGGTTTGAGTCCATCATGGTAGGGAAGGCCTGACAGTGTGTCCACTTGTGGTAGCAGGCGTGTGAAGCAGTGGCTGTTCCCATCATCAGGGAGCAGGGAGCCAGGCAGGAACCATATGGTAAACACTGAGAAGCACACTCCTGCTGACCTCTTCCCATCAGCCAAACCCATCTCCTGAAGTTTCGACATCCTTTAAAATTACACCATTAGCTGGAGACAAGTGCTCAGAACACTTGAAAGTTGGTTGAAGCCTTGAAGAAAATAGTAAAGGTCTGATGATTTTCAGGAAGCGGGAGATAGAGTTGAATGTGGCATCGTTAAAAGATTAGACAGCAGCACTGAATCCAGCTGTCAGCTGTTTTGGAGGATGAGGTATTGTGTACATGTTACTGGTAATCTTGTCTGTTTAGTTCTGTGTGGACCTCCTTGTTAGGGGTAGATAGGTAGTAGAAGCAAACCTAGTCTCTTGAGCATGCCAGGAAAAAAAAAAAAAAATATATATATATATATATATATATATATATATTCCATTATTTTAATAATAGTTTCTTTTAAATGTTACTTCAAAGTAGTGATGTTAAAATTTGATTTTAAAAAATAATTCTGATTTTTTGGATTTAACATTTTCTTTGACAGATACATCGATTTCTTCCATTGTATCTTCTACACCTGAGATTCTTTCTTCCATTTCTTGTATTCTGTTGGTTATGCTTACCTCTGTAGTTCCTGTTTTCTTCCCTAAATTCTTCCTCTCCATTATTTCCTCCATTTGTGTTTTCTTTAATTTTTCTAGTTCTATCTTCAGGTCTTGAGTTGTTTTGTTTACTTCCTTCACCTGTCTGCTTGTATTTTCCTCTTTTTCTTTTAGTTCCTTCAACTCTGTCTTTTTGATTTCTTTCAGTGATTTAATTATTTCTTCTCTGAAGGCCACAAGCTGTTTGGCTGCATCTTCCCGTATTTCTTCACGGATGGCCCTAATCTGCTTGTCTTTATCTTCCTCCATTTCTTTACGGATAGCCATGATCTGTTTGGTTTTATCTTCCTCTAATTCTTTACGTATTTTATTTGTTTCCTCTATTATTCTCTTCATCAACATAGATGTAAGGTCATCTTCTTGATTTTCTATTATACTGCATTGTTCAGGGCTGTTCGCCCCTGGATGGCTGGGTTCTGGAGATGCCATATTGCTCTGTCTTTTGTTGGTTGAGCCTTTACGCTGACCTCTACCCATTGGGCTGATTTAGGTGTTGGCTGTTACTTTCTGTGCTTCCTGGAGTCCCGAGGTAGGGAGTATCCCCTTGGCCGGAAGATGATTTTTCCTGAAGGAGTCCTTCTCTGCTTTTTGGTTATGGTCACTGTATGGCCAGTGTTTCTCAGGAGTTGCCACTGCTCACCTCAGGTTTATAGCCCTGAGTAGTAGCTGTGGTCTATGTTAGGCAGGGGGGATCTCCTCTTACCCATAGAAGTTCTCAAGACAGCTGCCCCACTGCTGGGTTTCTTGTTATAAATTTAGTGTGCTGCTGCTGCTCACTAAATTTCCATGTACAGTCCTCTTGAAGAACCTGCTGATTCCCTAGCTGTGGGGTTTTCTCCCAACAGGGAAACTCAGTCTGTTATCCTGGGGCGCACAGTTCTGTCCGGGAAAGTGGGAGGTGCACTCAGCAAGTCTCTGGGCCAGAGGCTGATTGCTCCACTCTGGACCTGGAGAATGTGCACCTAGGTTGAGTTGGCGCCTGGGGGCACTGCTCTGGTCTGGAGGCTGGGTGCCTCACTCTGGACCAGAAGCTGTGTGTCTCTGTCTGGGATGGCGGCTGCAGGCACCACTCTGGTCCAGACGCTGTGGGTGCAGCCCTCTTGAAGGACCAGGGATTCCCACAGTTTTGACAGTCTAGCTAGGGATAACTGGTTGATCCTTGGCACAGTATCTGAGGGCTGCTGTAATGGCTCTCTGGCTTTTGTAGGTCTGAGGATGCAGCTGTGTGTCCCAGTGCCCTAGGGGAACTCAATAATGGCGGCAGAGCACAGTGCTCCTGCCTGCACTAGAGTCTGCGTGAGTCCAGGAAGTGTTTTGGTGCTGGGTGTCCTAAGCGTTAGAGCTGCTGACCCCCGCCGCTGGGGGTTTCCTCCTGCCAGAGACACGCAGTCTGGTGCCCTGGTGCCCTGGTGCCCACAGTTCTATCTGAGGCGGCGAATCAGGCGCGCAGGCAGGGCTCCGTGCAGGCGCCTGTGTCCCGGCTCTGGGTCCGGGCTGGCTCTTGGGGTACCCGCAGAACCCGAGTCTTTTCCAGGAGATGTCTGGGTAACCTGAGGTTGGTCCCAATTGTTTCCTGCTCCGTGGGGTTATCTCTCAACTGGGAAATCCAGTCTATGGTGTTGTGGGCCCACAGTTCAGTCTGGGACCATGACCAGATCGCGCTGGCGTGTAGCTCTGGGCTGGCGACCAAGCGCCTGGCGGAACCGGGATCTCTTCCTCGGTTTAGCCGGGTGAGTTAAAGCTGATTGAATCCCCCACCGTGGGGTATCCTCTCACCTGTGAAACACAATCACTTGTGTTTTATGGCTGCGAGTTCTGATTGCTGGTCGCTGTGCCAATCCTGCTGTGCTGCTCCTCAGAATGAGAGTCCTCCCAGCGCCGCCATCTTGCCCCCAATAATTCTGATTTTTAAAGGTAGGTTTTCTGCATCCTAATGTACTATAAATCACATATCTTTACTACAAAGTGAGTGCATTTGCTTTCATTAGTTGTATATAAATGTCAAAATGTGTCAGTTAATGGTGTCAGTAAACATGGGAAGGAGACAGCCACCGGCTAGTTTAGCTACTGTTGACTCTCATGTAGAAGAACTTTAAAAAATTATCCATTTCTATAAAAGAGGGCTGGGTGTCTTAAAGACTAGAACTGCAGAGCTACAGAATTTTTTCTTTAGAAAGATAGCATGCAAGTTCATGTATTCAGCAAATTAATTAGGGAAGTAATACATGTTTTAACAAGCCAAACAGAGTCATGTGTTGTGAATAAAAGCCAGTATGTCTGCCTACCTTCACAGCAGGTGTGAGGGATAAACTGTAAAACTACATACACTTCTTTACGTTTAATCTGTTTATAACGGTGGTGCAGAACAGATGCACAGTACCTCAGGAGTCACGATGGAAAGACAGCATCATGGTGCTGGTCTAATGATGTCCACATGGAGAAAATGCAAATAGGCCTGTATCTACCCCTCTGCACAAAACTACAGTCCAAGTGGATCAAAGACCTTGACAGAAAACCAGATACATTAAATGTGATAGGAGAGAAAGTGGGAACCAGCCTGAACTCATTGGCACAGGAGACAACTTCCTGAACAGAGCACCAACAGCACAGGCTCTAACATCAACAGTTAATAAATGGGACCTCATGAAACTGAAAAGCTTCTGTAAGACAAAGGACACTGTCAACAGAAAAGCTGTTTTTAATGTTGAAATTAAGTAGATTAGAATTTCACCTGGCCCTACCACTTACTTTCTGAAAGATCTTGGATAAGTGACTTACCCTGGGCTATTTTCCTCATCTGTAATGTGGGGTTTATATTCTTACAGCTTCAGGAGGCAGATTTAATAGTATATTGCAAGGTCATTGCAGTGCATAGTGCTGCTTAAATGTCCGTGGTCAGTGGCTATTGACCTTCTGGGGTGTGCAATGGGAATTGGCTGCAGAGGGTAACCAGAGACCTTTTTGGGGTCTTGAAATGTTTTGTCTTGATTGTTGTGCTGGCTGCAGCTCTGTATATACCTGTCAGAGCATGCTGATAATCCTCTTGAAATCCATGAAATTTTTCAAATAAATTACATGTTAACACAGCTGATTTCTAAAATTTGACTTACCTTTCCTCTGCACTTCAGTTTCATTAGTGATTGGTAAAATAGTTTATGAAAGTTCCTTCCCAGCAGTGTGGGTGCTGGTGAGCATACCCCAAGGGCATGCGAGCAGGAGACATGACCCTGCCTCCTGCATTGGGTGCCCAGCCTGAGCTGGAGAGCTCCTGGTGCTACAGATAAGGGAGAGCTGACATACAGGCCAGTGGCTACCATCCAGGCCTAGATCCAGGGCTCTGAATTGGCCCACGCCAAAATCTGCAAACAGTTCAGATGCATGAGAGGGCCAGTGCTGCTGTTCCAAAGCTGCGGGATCTCCATGACACAGCACAACAGCAGGATACCCAGGAGGAGTCCCTGTGAGGATCCAAGATTGATGGTGTCACAGGAGCCAGGGACCGCTATTGTTTTGTTTTGTTGTTGTTGTTGTTGTATGTGCCTGCATGTGTGTATGTTTTATTTTGGGGGAAACTTGCAAGCAAAGGGTAGACATGAGTGGATGGGGAGATGAGCAGGAGTACATGATATGAAACTCAAAAAGAATCAATAAGTTTTTTGTTTTTTGTTTTTTAAGTTCCTTTTCAAAATTGTCACTAGGCTTCTCGGGTTGGGAGAGGAGATTGAGATTGATTGATTAATTGATTGATTGATTTTTCATTAGAGATATGCAAATCGAAGTCATTGGGTACCACTTTACACACAGTAGAAAGACTTAAAAAGAGAGATGAGGGATTGGGGAGATGGCACAGGGGATAAGAGCACTTGTTTTGTTTTGTAAGCAAAAAGATTCACGTGGCAGCACCTACATCAAAGCCAGGCATGGCTGTGCGTGTCGGTCACCCTGCACTGAGAGGCAGAGACAGGCACAATTGCTACGGCCATGGGGAACAGAGTTAGGTCATTCCTCAGAAGAGTAGCACTCGGCTGCCATGTGTCCACCAATTGTAATCTCTGTGTATTCACTGGAGAGTCGTGAACACTCCCTCACAAAGAGTGGAGCCCACCCCAGCGTGCCGTTGATGAACAGGTAAACAGAGTGTGAATGCCCAATCACACACAATTGCTGAGACATAAAAGGGAAGAAAGCCAAGAATGAACATACAGTTTTCATGTCTTTAACTGGATTATGCAGCCCATAGAGTCAGAAAGAAGATGGGATGTTGTTAGGGACTCAGAACAGAGGGGGAATGCAAGCTTTCTTTGAGGAATGATGAAAATATTCAGACCTTAGAAAGTGGTTTTGATTGCATAGCATAACCTATTAAATATACTTAAAAATCACTGACTGTACACTTTTAAATGATTTTATGATATATGAAATATGTTCAAATAAAGCTGTTAATGGAAGTAGTGTAAATGTATAATTTACGAGACTTTCTTGGAATTCTGTCTCCCCTAAAACCTTAATGTCTGTAAATCGTAGGAGTGATAGATACAAGTCGTTGAACCTGGATCATCTTAAATTCCTTTTCTTGTTTATTACCAGTTCTTATACCAGTGGTTCAAGCTAATTTTAGAAAGAGAATTCTTTCCATCAGCATGAATGCTCACAGATGCTTAGCAGAAGTTAGAAAGCCTTTGTGTGTTCTCTCTGGGGTGCGATTCATTCTGGGGATACTGGGAGCCTGTGCTGCTTAGGGTTTGTACTTTGAATAGTTTGTTGTCATTATAAAGATCCCTCTAGTTTAGTGTGTGTGTGTGTGTGTGTGCGCGCATGCACATTAGTGAAGGTACCTGTAGTGGCCAGAGGCATCTTGGCATCTTGACTCTCCTGGGGCTGAGCTTACAGGCAGGTGTGAGCCACAGCATGGGTGCTGGGACTTGAATTCTGTGAGAAGGGCACCTGGTGTTAACTGGTAAGTTCTCTCCCCAGTGCCCAGATCCTTCTTTTTAAGATGTTTCAAACAAAATCTCACCAAGATAGTATAACAGGGTACCTAAAGTACCTTTTCCATAAAAGTAATATTATAAATAACCAGTACTATTATTTTAGGTGGCAGACCGATTCTGGCCAGTTTATAAAAATCTGTTGCGGATGACTTAAATTAGAAGATTGTAGAAATAAAATAATTGTAGAGTACTAGAAAATACATAAAATAAGAAAATCTAATCTTAATCTTTCTATTTTTTATTTATTTATTTTGGTATGCATTATCTCATTATAGGCATTTTTTTTTAAGATAGTAGGAACCTGGGAGCTGGAGAGATGGCTCAGCGGTTAAGAACACTCACTGTTCTTCCAAAGGTCCTGAGTTCAATTCCCAGCAACCACATGGTGGCTCATAACCATCTATAGTAAGATCTGGTGTGCAGGCAGAATATTGTATAAATAATAAATAAATCTTAAAAAAAAAAAAAGATAGTAGGAATTCTTTCCTTAAAATATTGTGCGGATTTTTTTTTTCACTGAGTTCTTTACACGTTTTCAAAGAATCAAAAACAAAAACAAAAACACCCAGGTGAAATTATACCGTGGATAGTATAGGTATTAGATAGTTTGAACCACCGCATCAAAATGCCACCAACTGTACTTAACAACAGACGTTTATTTTCCTGCAGTTGGGGATGCTTGAAAGGTCAAGATTTAGATGGTGTCAGGTGCAAGTTTTTGCTGATGTATCTTTTCCTGTGTCCTCTCACGCCTCTTCTGTGCACACATGAAGAGAGTTCTCTGCTCCTTCTTTCTCTTACCAGGATGCCCAGATTCGGGCTCAGACCTTAGAACTTCATTTAGCAGAGAGCCAGGGCTCAGGGTGTTCTGGGAAACGATGTGGCCACCCTGCACATCGCCTGTGATCCACAGTGGTGACCTGCGGGACACAGCCCTGAGGGTGCAGTAGTGGCACACGGACCTTGGTGGTAGCCCGCAGCTCTCTGATTGCACCCAAGACACTCAACAAGAGATCATACCTGATACCAGAGACCTAGCCATCTGCCCAGGGTGAAGTCAGGGATCTTAGAGGAGAACCAGCAGTCACCGCTTTAATAAACCAGCATAATCCCTAACTGGATTTTAATTATTTGTCTTTGTATCTCCAGAGAAGTTGTTTATGGATTTCCATGAGACCCCCTTTGGCCAACAGCTCAATTAGATGTAACCAGTTCCTGATACTGGAAGCTTCATTTGGTAACAAAATATTGCCAGTTGGGGCTCTGTCTTCCCTATTACTTGGCAATTTCATTTAGATCACCTTTATTTATGTATATTTTAGGAAGCTTTGCTGTATTGGGTTTTCATACTAGCTCTCAAATGTCCCTTATTTTTAGCTATCTCCCACCATATGCCTTCCCTCATCTCCTTCTTCTCCCAGCTCCCCCAAATAATCCTTCCAGTCCAATACCCCTACCCCATCCATCCATAACTATTCTGTTTCTCTTTTCTAGGGAGGTCTATCTGTTCCCCTATTCCATTATCCTGTACTTAATCTCTGTGGTTTTACAGATTGTAGCTTGGCTGCCATTAACATCTAATATCCATATAAAAACAAATAATAACCATTTTTGTCGTTCTGAGTCTGAGATACCTCACTCAGGATGATTTTTTTCTAATTATATCCATTTACCTGGGAATTTCTTGATTTCATCCTTTTTTAAATGGCTGAGTAATATTCTATTGCATAAATGTGCCACATTTTCTTTACCCATTCTTCTGTTGAGGGACATCTAGGGTGATTCTGTTTCTGCCTATTACGAATACAGCAGCAATGAACATGGTTGAGCAAGTGTCTCTGTAGTAGGATGAGGCATTCTATGTGCCCATATCCTATATGGTGTTTTATTTAGGATTTCCATTGCTGTGAAGAGAAACCGTGACCACACCAGCTCTTATAAAACAAAACATTTAATCAGGACTGGCTTACATTTTCAGAGGTTTAGTCCATTATCATCATGAAGGGAGCATGGCATCCTACAGGCAGACTGGCTGCTGGGGAAGTTGAGAGTTCTACATCTTGATCCAAAGGTAGTAAAAGGAGAGTGAATTTTTATTTCATACTAGATGTAACTTGAGCATTTAAGACCGCAAAGTCGAACCTGCATGTACTTCCTCTAACAAGGCCACACTTCCTCCAATAAAGCCACACTTCCTAATAGTGCCACTCTCTACTGATCAAGCATCAAACACGTGTGTCTATGAGGGTCCAACCTATTCAAGCCACCACAGGTAGTATAGTGGGATCTTGAGGTAGGTCAATTCCCATCTTCCCAAGGAACCGCCACCCTGACTTCATCAGTGGCTGTACAAGTTTGCAGTCCCACCAGCAGTGTGAGTGTTCCCCTTCACATCCTTACCAGCATAAGCTGTCACTTGTTTTATTGACCTTAGCCATTCTGATTGCTGTAAGATAAAATTCTCAAAGTTTTGATTTGTATTTCCCTGGTGGCTAAGTATGGTAAACATTTCTTTAAGTGTTTCTCAGCCATTTGAGTTTCCTTTGAGAACTCTGTTTATATCTGTAGCTCACTTTGTAATTTTGTGTTATTTCTTTTCTTAATATCTAGTTTTTTGAGTTCTTTATATATTTTGGATGTTAGCCTTTTACCAAATGTGTAGTTTGTAAAATTTTCCCATTCTGTAGGCTGCCACTATGTCCAAATGATGGTGTCCTCTGTCATAGAGAAGCCTTTCAGTTTCATGAGGTTCTGTCTGTTAATTATTGATCTTAGTGCCTGTGCTATTGGTTATCTGTTCTGAAAGTCTTTTCCTGTGCCAATGAGTTCAAGGCTACTGCCATCTTTCTCTTCTATGAGGTTCAGTGTACCTTGTTTTATATTGCGGTCTTTGATCCATATGGACTTGAGTTTTGTGTGGGGTGCTAAGTATGATCTATTTGGATTCTTCTACATGCATCCAATCAGTTTGACCAGTACCATTTGTTGAATTTTTTTTTAATCAAAAATCAGGTGTCCATAGGTGTGTGGATTTATGTCTGGGTTTTCAATTCAATTCCATTGATCAATGTGTCTGTTTTTGGTTTTTGTTGTTTTTTGTTTGTTTGTTTGTTTTTAGCAATACCATGCTGTTTTGTTGTTGTTGTTGTTTGTTTGTTTGTTTTTATGACTGTGGCTCCGTAGTACAATTTGAAATCTAAACTGGTGAGACCTCCAGCAAATTTTTTTTTTCTGATTGAGGATTATTCTAGCTACCTTGGGGACTTTTTTGGTGCATACATGTTTCCATATGAAGCTGAAATCCTTTCAAGATGTGTGAAGAATTGTGTTGGAATCTTGATGGGTTTGCATTAAATCTGTAGATTGCTTTTGTCAGGATGGCCATTTTTGCTCTGTTAATTCTACTGATCCATGAGCATGGGAGACCTTTCCATCTTCTTCAACTTCTTTCATCAAGATTTAAAATTCTTGTCATACAGATGTTTCACTTGTTTGGTTAGAGTTATCCCCAGGATATTTTAGATTATTTGTGGCTATTTTAAAGGCTGTTGTTTCCCTGATTTTTTTTCTTCAATCTGTCATTTGTATATAGGAACGCCTTGATTTTTGTGAGTTAATTTTGTGTCCAGCTACACTGCTGAAAGCGCTATCAGCTGTGGGAGTTTCCCAGTAGAATCTTTAGGGTCACTTAAGTATAGTATATCATCTGCAAATAAAGGTATTTTGACTCCTTTCCAATTTGTATCCCCTTGATATCCTTCAGTTGTATTATTGTTGTAGCTAAGAGTTTAAGTACTTGAATAGGTCTGGAGAATGGACAACCTTGTCTTTTTGTGATTTTAAGTAGAATTGCTTTGAGTTGGCTATAGGCTTCCTGTAAGTTGCTTTTATTATATTTAAGTATGTCCATTGTAGTCCTAGTTTTTCTAGGACTTTTATAATGAAGGAGTATTGGATTTTTGTCAGAGGCCTTTTCTGCATCCAAGAGATGACCATATGGTTTTTGTCTTCTAGTGTGTTTATATAGTGGGTTATATTTATTAGTTTATGTATGTTGAACTATCCCTGCATCTCTGGGAATGAGCCTACTTTATCATGGTAGATGGATCTTTTTAATTTATTCTTGGATTCAGCTTTAAGTATTTTATTGAAAAATTCTGCATCTATTTTCTTTTTTTTTATTTTTTTTTATTTATTTTTTTTTATTTTATTTTTCTTTTTAGTTACATTTTGTTAACTCTGTGTCCCAGCTGTATCCCGCTCCCTCATTCCCTCCCCAACCCCACACTCCCTCCCTGGTCTCCTCCCTGCCCCTTTCCAAGTCCACTGATAGGGGAGGACCTCCTCCCCTTTCATCTGAGCCTGTTTTATCAGGTATCTTCAGGGCTGGCTGCAAAGTCCTCCTCTGTGGCCTAACAGACTGCTCCTCCCCTGGTGGGGGGGGGGGTCAATTTTCAACAAGGGAAATTGGTCTGTAACTTTATTTGGTCTTTTTGTGATTTGGTATCACGGTAACTGTGACCTTGTAAAATGAATTGGGCAATTGTGTCTGCTGTTTTGTGGACTAATTTGATGAATATTGGCATTAACCTTTTTTTGAAAGTCTGGTAGAATGCTACGCTAAAACCATCTGACTGGGCTTTGTTTGGTTGTGAGACTTTTAATGACTGCCTCTATTTCACTAGAGGTTATAGCTCTGTTTCGGTTGTTTATCTGATCTTAATTTAACTTTGATAACTTTTCTTTTAGATTTTCCAATTTCATGGAGTACAAGTTTTTAAAGTATGTACTTAGGATTCTCTGGATTTCCTTGGTGTCTGTTGTTATGCCCCAGAACCCCCATTTTGCCGCTGATTTTGTTAAGCTGGATCTTCTTTCACCACCTTTTATTTAACTTGAATAAGGGTTTTTCAATCTTTTTTCCCTCAAAGAACCAACTCTTTGTTTTATTGAGATTTTTTATTTTGTTTGATTTTAGCCCTGAGTTTGATTTCTTGCCATCTACTTCTTCTGGATGAAATTTTATTTCTTTTTGTTTTAGAGCTTTCAGGTTTGCTGTTATTTCACTCCAGTGAGATCTCACCAGTGTTTTTATGTAGACATTTAGTGTCATGAACTTATCTCTTAGAACTGCTTTCATTGTGTCCCATACATTTGGATATGCTGTGCACTCAATTGCATTTGATTGTAGGAAGTACTTAATTTCCATCTTGGCCCATTTTTCATTCAATAATGAGTGGTTCAGTTTCTATAAGTTTGTATCTGTGGAGATTTGCTTTTTGTCAAGTATATAGTCAATTTTGGAAAAAGTTTGGTGAGGTGCTGAGAAGACGGTATATTCTTTTATGTTTGGGTTAAATGTACTGTAACTATCTCTTAGACCTATTTACTTAATGATATCAGTTAGCTCCAGCATTCTCTGTTTAGTTTTTGACTGGATGACCGGTCAATTGGTGAAAATGGGGTATTGAAGTCTCCTACTATCAGTGTGTGGGGTTCATATGTGATATAAGTTGTAGTAGTGTTTCTTTTACAAACTTGAGTGTCCTTATGGTTGGTGCCAGATGGTAAGAAGTTCAGAGTTCTCTGGGTAGACTTTCCTTTGAGGAGTAAGTAACAACATCCTCCCCTCTATCTTTTGATTAGTTTTGGTTTGAAGTCTATTTTGTCAGGTATTAAAATGGCTAGTCCAGCTTGCTTCTTAAGTCCATTTGCTTGGAATATCCTTTTTCATCTTTTTACCCCAGAGTGATGTCAGTCCTAATTTTAATATTTTAAAATTCACCTGTAAAGGATAGAGTTCTTCCATTCTTAATGACTATAAATGCTTTTAGTTTATTGTTAGTTTTTAATAAAAAACCTCCTCAGTTTTATTAAAGAATCCAGCAAGGTTCAAATTTATATTCTTTTTTTTTTCTTTTTTCAGTTTGTAAGTTCAGTCATAGCCTTTTGAATGTTGTTTTTGTAAACCATCAAATATTTTTAATTATTTATTAATTACAATTTATTCATTCAATTTATTCAGCTATAGCCCCCTCCCTTTTCTCCTTCCATTCCCACCCTTCTTCCCTCTTCTCTTCTCATGCCCCTCCCCCAGTCCACTGATGTGGGAGGTCTCTCCCCTTCCCTCTGACCCTAGCCTATCAGGTCTCATCAGAACTGTCTGCATTGTCTTCCTCTGTGGCCTGGTAAGGCTGCTCTCCCCCCCCCCCCAGGGGGAGGTGATCAAAGAGCCAGCCACTGAGTTTGTGTCAGAGACAGCCCCTGTTCCCCTTAGGGAACCCACTTGGACACTGAGCTGCCATAGGCTACATCTATGCAGGGGTTTTAGGTTATCTCCATGCATGGTCCTTGGTTGGAGTGTCAGTTTCAGAAAAGGCCAAATATTTTTTTTTAAAGAAACTATTTTTACAGTTTTCGTTCTAGAGTTTGCCTGATGTATCTCAGTAATGTAATAGAGATATTCTTTGTCTTCTGCTTTTCCTATAAATTGGTAATCAGATTTAGAATCAAATCTACAGAGTCACTAGCCACAGGGGCTATTTTAAATTAAATAATGGAATTAATTGCAATTAAATCAAATTAACTTATTTGTTATGGTACAGGGACCTTATTTCAAATGACGGATAGCCATATGTGCCAAATGGTTGTCAAAGTTAGTGTCTTTGTGGTATGTGTTCATCTTTCTAGAAAGTTCTCTGTCACAGTTCTCTTAAGTAAAGGCTTGCTCAAATTTGCTTTCCATTTTGACATGTGTTCAACTATTGGGAGGCAGGCAGTGTCTCCTTGCCTCTTTTTTTCTGACTTTCATGGCTAATGCCCAAGTCTGTTATGTCACTAAGTGCAAGTGCTGACCATGGTTTTAAAGTCACCTCTCACCAGAGTGATCTCCCAAAGCTTCATTGCTGCGTCGATTAGGCCATGCCATTTCTCAAGTCTTTTGCTAAGGAAAGATAAAGAAAAATTTGTCTGTTGTATAAAGGACCAAAGGAAATCAAAATTGAAAGTGAGCCTCAGCTATGTGACTCCTAGGGTAAGGGATCGGATTCTATCTGAAAGGAAAATGCTGCAATTTGCCTCAGCCTGGGACCTTCATCCCATTCCATTTTGTTGCAAAAAGCTCGTCATTTGACTTCAACAGCTATAAACAGAATGATTGGGACTGGCATTCTCTTTCTGTGAGTGTAATGGCTGGAGCTGCTGCAGGTGCTTTGTTAGCCTCATTAAAACAGCGTTGTGGCCAGTAAGGTTGGAGATCAAGGAATCTAGATCTCAATCACATGTTGTCTGGAGTTCAGCCTGCCTCTCGTTTCTTTAATGAGCTTTTTTGAGATAAAGCTTGCATGCAATGAAATGAATTCATCCTGAGCTACGTTTGGTGACTTTTGCCTACACAGTGCAAGTGTACCAGTCCCCAGAGTACAGAGAAGCTTCGTCAGCCCAAGCTGTTCATTGCTTTTGTAAGTCCCTTGGCCTCACTACCCACTACAGACACTGCTGGTTTGTTTTCTGTCACTCTTGAACTGTTTCTGTAACTGGGATTTTTATGGCTAAAGTCCCATCTCCAGTAGCCGCAACAGGCAAGGCGAGGCCGCCATGCCAATACACTAACTAAAGAGAAGAGTAAAGGAAAAAGGAGATGGGAAAAACAGTCAATGCATTGGTCCTATGACCCCAGTACATCTTTGGGGTCATGATACGAGCTTTAGTGTGGTGACTTCAGCACTCTGAAGGTGTGTGGTAATGTAACCCAAGGATAGTAGTCTGGTGCCTGTGACATGAATGCAGGCTTAAGACAAAGGCTTCCCTGTGCCTTGAGCCTGGAAAGGGAAGGCAGGTCAGGTTGACAGGTAATCCTCGAGTGTGCCTGTTCAGCAGAGCAGACAGACACTCAGTGAAGGCAGAGCTTTAGGGCGTACGTGAAGGCTCTGTGCTGGGTGATGCTTCACAAAAGTTCCTTCTAGAGCTTTACGTGATGAAGGTTTTGGCTTTTTGGGATTTGTTTGCTTGTTTGATGTTTTCATTTTCCTTTACATAGCAGTTTTGCTTAGTTGTGCTTATTCATCATGAAAAGGAACTTTTCTAAAATGGCTGTACAGTTTTATACTCCAAACAGCAATTTTTTATTCATAAAATACTATATTAAAATTTTATTAAGTAATGAATTTATCTATTTGGGGGTTGTGTGTGTAACGTGCAGGAGTTCTTTCTTTGCACCATGCGAGTGCTCAGGAAAGAAGTCAGGTCATCAGGGCTGGTAGCAAAGTGCCTTTTGTGCTTACCTAACCCTGAGCCATTGGGAAGTTCCTGGGAAGTTTCATGAAGGGATGTGACTTAGTAAAGCAGTCAGTCTGCTGCTGCCGTGGGTGTTCTGATTGCTGGTGACACGTGGGAAGGTCCACCTGAGCGCTCTGCCACACCTGAACTCCTTCAGCTAGGTAAGCTGCAAGTGTTGGAACTTCTACCTCATAGCAGCTCCTCATCTGTGCACATATGCAGATTAGTCTAAGCCTAGGACCTGGCTGCATATTTTGGAGTGATTTTTTTTTTTTTTTTTTTTTTTTTTGCATTCTCTGAATATTGCTACTGCCTCTCTGACCAGTTTCTGTTCCCCAGCCTAACAAGATGTCCCCACTCTGCTGGGTGCTCATGGTCTGGGAGCTTTTTAGGCAGCAAGAAGTACAGTAATAGTGTTCGCCTTACTTGTCCCCCTTTCTCGGCAGTCTCCAACTTACATCACAGACTGATGTCCAGACCTTGAGTGTAATTCGGCTTTACCACAGCCTTTTTGATTGTTCAGCACAGACTTACTGCCTTATTCCAGTTCTGTGGTGACCTGTAGGAGGAGTCCTGTGTGAGTTCTTATTTTTGTGTATTTTCTTCTGTGTGTATGTGCTCATTTCACATCCTAATCCTTCACCAGTTTTTCTTTTTATTGTCTTGTGTTTTTCAGATAGATGCAGTTATATCATCTACACCTGTAGGTGGATATTTCTTTTGCAATTCTCAGTGTCTGGTTTTCCCAGTAAATTGGCTGATATGGGAAACTGGTGGGTACATCCCCCAGTCTTACTTTTGGTAGAAAGCTCCCTCCTTGAGGAGGGCACTTGCATTATTTGCTTTTATTTCATAGATTTTGGAGTGATTTTCTTGAGCGTCCAGCCTGTTGAGAGCCAGGACTTTGCATATTAGTCTTACCTGCATGTCAAGTACTCTTTATTTGGGTAGATGAAGGCTGAATGTCCCTGTTTCTGTCATGTTCTGCTCTATTCCCCAAGGCTGCAAAGTAACAGAACCCAGCTGTATACCATTGTTCTCCACAGCTTCTTCCCTCAGCATCCCCCGTCTCAAGAGCAGGACCTTGTGGACTGTGTGTGTGTTAACTAACTGCCATACATACAGTGGTTATTAGTCAAGAGTTTTAGCTACTGAATGAAAAGAGAACGGAAAGAAAAAAACACCAGATGGAAAGACCATAAATGTAAGCATTATTTATGACACCACTAGTATATACAAGTGAGCGAGCCCAGTCTTTTTTTTTTCCAAGAACATATATGCTTTAATAGAATATAAAGACATAGGGGAGAGTCGCCAAACAAAGGGATGCCACAGGGAGCCGTACAGGGAAGAGGGCCATCTGTGATGGTCTGGTGTCTCTTGGAGCAGCTGGCTTTTTTCCTCCTGCCTTTGGGAGGATGTACTCAAAGAAGTGTGTTTGGTTGTTGCCTTAGTTTCTTTATTTTTTAAAAAAGTATATTTATTTTATTTTTTATTCACTTTACATCCTTGTTGTAGCCCCATCCCTCTTCCTCTCCCAGTCCTATCCTCTCCCTTCCCCTCCCCCTCCCTTATTCCTCAGAAATGGAGAGCTCCCTTTCCCATCCAGCCCAGCTCATCAAGTTGCATCAGGACTGAGCATTTCCTCTTCCCTGGTGGCCTGCAAGGCAGTCCCACCAGGGGGAAGTGACCAAAAAGCTGGCAAATGCGTCTGTCTTCAACGCAGACTGGCTTCCCTTAAATGTGGACTCATGAAGCCTAAGCTGCCCATCTGCTACATCTTTGTAGGGGGACAAAGTGTAGTCCATGCATGGTCCTTGGTTGATGCTTCAGTCTCAGCAAGTCACTCTGAGCCCTGGTTAGTTGACTCTGTTGGTCTTCTTGTGGTGCTCCTGTCACCTCCAGGTCCTTTCCCTTTCCTCCCACTTTTCCACAAGACGCCCCACACATCACCCAATGTTTGGCTGTGAGTCTTGGCATCTGTTTTGAAGTGCTGCTTGGTAGAGCCTCTCAGAGGACAGCTCTGTCAAGCTTCCGTCTGCCAGCTTAGCAGAGCATCAATTCATGGTGTCAGGGGTTGGTACTCTCCAATGGTGGGTCTTTGGTTGGGCCAGGCATTCAATGTTTGGGCGTTCCCTCAATCTCTGTTCTATCTTTATTTAACTAGCCAAGCCTCACACAGCTTCTCTCCATTGTGTCATCAGTTCTCTGATTGTCAGAACTACAGAACAATAAGTGGAACTGTTAATCCTTCTTAGTGTTTAGTGAAGTGGGGACCGTTGATTCTTAGTATTTAGTTAGTGGGGTGGGAACTAACCCTTCTTTGTATTTATTTAGTAAAATTAGAACCATTAACTCCCTGTAGTATTTAATTAGTGATACTGGAAATAAAATGTGTCACAAGAAATAATTTCCTAATTTAGGTGCCAGAGAGACTTTGTCTGGCTTTTTAACTAGCCAGCTGCTAATGTGTAGTTAAGAAGTAATGATTGTTACCCTTCCCGCCTCTTCCCCAGAATTTGCTGCAATAAGGGTAGCGTTCTGTGAGCTCTCTGTAGGACTGCATAGGTACTGTTGTTACAGGAAGGAAGGTGCTGTGTATCTGCATTTGTAGTCTGTGGCAAAGTTGGAGGGACAAAGACTGTTTTCTTTAGGTTGTTTTGGAAAACCTGGAAGTAGTTAATAATGTTTTGTAGGGGATGTACCTTTTGTAGGTGATGTACTTGTTAAAATATTACTATGTCGGTACACCTAAATTAAGTTATCCAGTTTGACCAGTGTGTAGTTAGAAACAAGTAATAAGAACAAAATGTTTGATTTTAACAGAGTTTATCTTTTTTTTTTTCTTACGTCCAGAGAGGACTATGTTCAACTAGGAGTGGGTATATAGAAAGCCAGCAGTACTGTCCGTTTCTAAAAGCACGCTGATGCTCTTCTGAGATTGTAATATTTTCACCACTGAGCAGTGTCACATTTCTGTTTTCCTGGAGTGATAAGGCATGAGCAGTATTTGTTCATTCGTCTTTCTGTTTTTATGTATAATATGAATAACATTTTAAATCTGTGCCGATATATAACAGATCCAGTCCTTGTGTAAGTGCACAGAATGCGCCTGTCTAATCCCTGTGCCTGAAGTTTTCAGTTTATACTTTACCAACAGTTTCTGTAGATGCACACATGTACATGTAACATGCGTATATACATATATGTGAATGCTGAAAGCTATATACACGTTCTTAAGGGTGAGATTGGATCGTATCCTAATGTTCTGAGACTTGCTAAACAATTATAAGACTGTCGGTTTACACATTTGTATGTTACTAAAGATTTAGACTTTTTTTTTTTTTTGCATTTTAAAGAATTCCATTTAGCCTATGATATGTTTTCTCTGTTTTAGGGATGAATTGAGGCCCAGATAGGTTAGGCAGCTTGCCCCAGCCTGCACACAGGGTGGCAGAGCTGGTGTTAGAAGCCTGGCCATCTAGTCCACAATCCACAGGGTGCCACTTTCATCAGCCTGTTCTTACTCACTGTTCTGGAAAAGGATTTCTTCCGTTGTGTGTCTACCATTAAATCCACAGTTGCAGATGTGCCTTTAAGGCTGTCAGAAGCACAGCTATCCTATGTAGGTGCGCATGGAATAGAAAACCTTGCGTTGCTGCTCCAGCTTTTACATGCATTCCTTTACTCTGCTTGGGTGCAGAGTACTCAAGCCTTAGACACTGCAGTGAGACAGACTGTGGTAGTTGCTTTACTGATTGTGTTTCTTTTGTTTCTTCTGTCTTTAAAATAAGTAAGTTGTGTGTGATAGAGAGGTAGACGGAAACTTTCTAGTGGTTCTAGTTCTGTGTGTAGGATTTACATTGCTGTGCA
Organism: Psammomys obesus; assembly: GCF_907164565.1. Lineage (NCBI taxonomy): Eukaryota > Metazoa > Chordata > Mammalia > Rodentia > Muridae > Psammomys > Psammomys obesus. Next base: position 37,818,759 of record NW_026596079.1, read on the forward strand.
AAAGAAATGGTGCTTATGTGGTTTTAACACACAATGCTTAAAATATGGGCAACCAGGTTTGCTTGTATGTTTCATGTCTTACACACCTGCTTTCACTTGTACTGTTTCTGAGGGGAATATAGCAGGTCCTTTCCTTTTGAGCAATATAGCTGTAGTTAACTGGGTGGGATTTTTTTTTTTTTTTTTTTTTTTTTTTTTAGTAGTGTTTTATTCTGCAGTAGTAATTCTGCACTTTACCCAGGTGGGAAAAAAAAAAAAAATAAGTGACTGACTGTTCAGTGTTACGTGCCATGACATGGTTGCGTGTTAGGAATCATGGCACCTCTCATTTATCCATCTATCAATGGTTTGAGCATCTACTCTTCTGTTCTAGGATCTTTTTGGTTTTTAAGTGGTTGCCAAATAAGCACAGACTCTGTTCTAACTCGTCTCTGTGAGCACTGAAAAAAGGCAGGTTGTTGGTTACAATGTTGTGATTTTCTCCATAGTAAACCAACTAATTTACCGTGTTCCACCCCTATTGTACAGATAATCCTTTCCCTGCCCTTCCTGACTGTTGTGGTGTCAAGTCTAGACAGTAAGTGGAGAAGGACAAAACTTTCGAAGTAATGAGCAATTTGTACAAGAAAGAACTGGGCCTGGAGCTTAGTGGTGGAGCATTTGCCTTGCATGTTCAAGAGCCTGGATTTGCTCCTGCACAAGCACAGAGCGCTGGGTAGGATGATATTCGAAAGAAAATAATTTGTAATAATACAAAAATGTGTTTTACAAAGCGAATGCCTGAAGAGATCCCATTTGCATTGATTTGAAGGAGCAGATAGTTTGGCTTTTCAGAAGTCACACTTATTGGTGGCAGCGCCACTTGGCAGCTCCCTGCACGCTTCTGTGGAAGGAGTGAAAGAATTGTTACTTCTCTTAAAGGCCATCAAAAGCATGAGAAAAAGTGAAAAGATACACAGGGCAATGAAAGACCTGTGTTACGGGGAAACATTGCTGGAACGCTCACAGTTACCAGGGTCTGATGAGACTGATGGGACTCCTTAAAGTCACCGGTAATTGGTTGTTCTTTTTGCTCTCTATATTTGTGAGATCTCTATATTGAACTTCATTGTAACTTCCAAAATGTTTTGTCCTACTCTTTTTTGTTTTGAACATTATTATAAAATAATGTAGTTTTTGATAATTGAAAGTCATTCTATGTAGTCTTCTTTTAAGAAGAATGTGAAATTTTTATGAGTTTTACCGTGGAAATTAGTTTATTCATTATGTTTAATTTTAGGAAATGGTGCTCTTGCAGAACTTTCTGAAAATGTGCATATTTCAGGAGTGTCAACTGGTAAGTCATCTTTTGTAATGTTTAAATTTCATGCATGACTTATATGGTAAATATTGAAAATCACCTGGTATCTTATGAAGTGATATTTGGCTATAAAAATTATTGCTGCTTTTCACAGCATGTAATAAGGAAAGAAGGAACTGGAACATGAAGAACTTCTCATAAGGTTAAGTGATATTGCATGCCAGAGTTCGGTTATCCTTTTCCAAACAGACTACATAATTATTTTCACGTGGAAGTTAAGCCCAGAGAAAAGTCAGCCCAAGTGGTATTAGTATTTTTCTCTCCAAGCAAACTTGTATAAAAATGAAATTAATTTTGAATGTTATGTCTAGAATTTACAGCTGTAGAGATGAAGTGTCTTGTTAGATGTTTTAGATTAGAGGGATACTCCACAGAAGCTGTTCACTTGAGGAGTGACGTGAACAAGTGCACGCTTGTTCCTCGAAGCAGTCCGTTAGTGTGCTGTGTGTGTGCAACTCAGAAGTCACTGGGAGAACCAGCTTCCTATCCACCTGAGACACACCTACTTACTAAGGGCCTCGACCTCATAGTTGACGGACTTCTGGTTTGCTACTGTGTTTGTTCTGTTAACTATAGTTACCAGCATATCGAAACAAGTTATTTTTCATGTATTGAAATAGTTTCTGACACTACTAATTGCTAATAATTCTCCATTTTCCTGTATTGATAAGATTTAGGTTATCCGAATACTGGATTTTTATTATAAATTTTACAATTATTTTATTTTATTTTTTTCCCATAAAGCAGAACTAGAAGTTTGCTGTTTGTTTTGGTTCTCTCTGACTTTGCATTCAGCAAGTTAATAGACTTACCACCCCCTCTAGGTTAGTTTGTATGCTCACTACACCCCACAAACATGCCTGATCTCCCAGAAATCAAAGTAGTAGCCTTATTTGTTTATTTCACTTCCTCATAGGCTTTTAATTGTGTAGTGATTCAATTTTACACGTCAACTAAAAACAAAGATCTTTTCAAACTTCACTTATTTATTATTGTCTGAGTGTGTGTGTATCACATTTTTAATAATTAATGAGAATTATGTTACATTCCAACTCACAATAGGAAATAGTATTGTTTACAGATGCTTTAATTTCTATAACTAAAGACTTGTGTAATTCAGAAGTTTTCAAAAACGATTACCTTGGACTCCCTTTAAATGTTGGTTCTTTCAGCCTGCCATAGCAGTTCAGGTTAAGCAGGTGGTTTAACAGCAGTTTCTTCACAGTTCAGAAGCTAAGCTGGGAGTCCAGAGTTAGGAGTTAGCACGGTTGATTCCTGGCGTCGCTGTGGGCTCACTGACACTTCTGAGAATGCTTAGAGGAAAAGACAAAGGCTCTCTTCCTTTTGTAAGGACACTTAATGTAGTAACCTCTTCGCTAATTTGTGCAGATGGAAATCATGAACACACAGGCTAAAACTCCTATAGCATCAGTACCTCCAAGCCTTGGTTATCGGGACCCTCAGCTCTTAGTGGAAGAAGTCCATGATAGTGTTATATGAGAGACTTCCTGGGGAGATGAAGACACACACAGTCTGCTCACTCCAGACAGGGAGCCCACGACACAACAAAGTACGGATACCACCCAAGACAACTTGATGAGCCATTGGGTTTTATTAGGGTTAACTTAAAAGGATATGAGTAAAGGGTTACTTACAGGAGCAGAAGGACTCAAAGACAGCTGCATCACCAAAGCCCACCCCAGCATGGGTGCCAGCCCACTACACAGCCTGTAGGCAGCTCAGCAAGTTGGAGGGTCCTTCCCGACTGGTTTAGTTGGTCTAAACCTCTTCCAGGCAGTTGGGCTGGTTTGTGTCTCTTTGAGGCTACTGATCTGTTCCTAGTGTCTTTGCAGATTGACCCATCTGAGATTTTTTTTGTTTTGTTTTGTTTTTACTTGTCTAAGAGTGACCCTCTTGTCTAAGAGTGAGCCATTTTTATTATTTACTCTTGGGAGGGAAAGCCCTAGTAAATCTGGCTATTTTCAGGAACTTCCTGAACCTGTTTGTCCACCTTCTTTCTTTCTTTTTACTTTTTTATATTAATTACAGTTTATTCATTTTTTTTTGTCCCAGCCATTGCCCCCTCCCTCAACCCCTCCCAGTACCATCCTCCTTCCTTCATCTCCTCCCATGGCCCTCTCCAAGTCCACTATAGGGGAGGTCCTCCTCCCCTTCCATCTGACCCTAGCCTATCAGGTCTCATCAGGACTGGCTGCACTGTCTTCCTCTGTGGCCTGGTAAGGCTGCTCTCCCCTCAAGGGGAGGTAATCAAAGAGCCCTCCACTGGGTTCATGTCAGAGACAGTCCCTGTTCCCCTTACTAGGGTACCCACTTGGATACTGAGCTGCCATGGGCTACATTTGTACAGGGCTTCTAGGTTATCTCGATGCATGGTCCTTGTTTGGAGTATGAGTCTCAGAAAAGACTCCTGGGCCCAGATATCCTGGTTCTGACAGGAGCCTTATGGAGCTCCTGTCCCCTCCAGGTCTTTCTGTCTCCCCCTTCTTTCATAAGATTCCCTGCACTCTGCCCAAAATTTGGCTATGAGACTCAGCATCTGCTTTGAAACCCTGCTGGGTTGAGTCTTTCAGAGGCCCTCTGTGGTAGGCTCTTGTCCTATATCCAAAATATGCTCAACTACACAACAAGGACATTTGCTCATCCATGTTCATAGCAGCTTTATTTGTAACAGCCAGAATCTGGAAACAACCCAGATGCCCCTCAACTGAGGAATGGATTCAGAAATTGTGGTACATCTATGCAATTGTATATTACTTAGCAATAAAAAAAAAACAAGGTAATCATGAAATTCAAAGGTAAATGGTTGGAACTGGAAAAGCTCATCCTGAGTGAGGTATCCGAGAAGCAGAAAGACACACATGGTATATACTTACTCATAAGTGGATATTAGACATATAATATAGGATAAACATTCTAAAATCTTTACACCTAAAGAAGGAGGTTAGTGGGTAAGATGATCAATCCTCATTCAGAAAGACGAATGGAATGGATATCGGAAAAGGGAGAAAACAAGGAACAGACCATCTTCATTCTTAAAGAGCTTACCTACAGGGTGGAATGTTACCATTAGGGAACATGGACAACAAATAGTCAAAGGGAGTGGTAACTCTCAGTTGCTTCCTGAAATTCTTCCCATAACTGGGCTTGACCATCTCTGAGGTCTTTCTCTCTGCATTCTGTTCCTGGCAGCTTCCTGGACTCTTAGGCTACTGCTTCTGCTTATGGGAGAGGCTAGTAGTCATAGGAGTTGTTTCTTTGTAAAACCAGTTCACCTGCTCTCCCTTGATAGAGACTGCAGATAGATAACAAAACCCTGCATGAGTCTGTGTTGGATAAAGGCTACAGCAGGCGGGGTCCAGTGCACAAGACAGACTGGGGAGAGAGAGGATGCTGCTTGTGTTACTAGATATGCGTGGCTGTTATGAGGGGGAAGTGCTGGGGGGATCTGCTTTGAGGGGGTCAGAGGTTGCGTGTAAAGTCACCTGAAGGATCTAGAGGCAAGGTCATCTAACGGTCTGTCCTCAGAGCTATCACAGTCAAGTCTCCTTAAGCAAAGCAGTGGCCGCGACAACTGCAGGGTTCCTAAGCCTGTAATCAGTCTCCTTAGGGACTAGTGATTGGTCTGAAGTCGACATCTGTCATCACCTGCTGGGTCCACCTTTCCGTGAACTACGGGAAGGTCATCAAAAGAGCATGAAGAATCATGGAGGAAGCAGTGGCCGTGGCTCAGATGAAAATGGCAGGAGCAATGATGCAGTGTGGCTGCCATCCTGATGAACCTTCAGGGGCAAAGGCAGTGGCACCCCTAACCCCATGGGACTCAGGAGCCATGGAGACAGCAGCGCTTGTCCTCAGGAGGAGTTTGCCATGTCTAGTCTGGGACAGTCACCTGGTTTGAACTTTTGCAAAGCTTAACCCCTTGCCTATCCTTAGTGGTTGCTGGTCCCTTCTGGTCTGTCTCATTATTGGGTTGGAAGCCACCTCCATTTAATCTCAGAACCTCTTTTAAGACTGTCTCCAGGACACTGGCATGATTCGCTGGGTAAATGCACTTACCACCAAATTCAATCCTGAGGTCCTACATGGTGGAGAGAGCGAGCCAACTCCTGCATGTGTCCTTCCTCTGAATGCCTCATGTACTCTTTAGCTCAGGTAAAACCCATACACAAAATGAGTAAAGTGGGAAAATATTTTTAAATGAGTTTGCCCTTAAATATTGGGAGCAGATCTTCAGCATGTGAGTTTTAAGAGGAAAATGAATTTAGTTCATGACAGGAAATTTGAAGAATTGGAGTCTTGTTTTGTAGCAGTTCTGGGGATTAAACCCAGGGCCTTGAGCATGTCGGGCAAGTAGTCTTTCTACTACTGAGCCACAGCTCTAGCTCTGTTGTTGTTAAGGTGGGTAGATGGGGCAGGCAAGACAGAGCCCGCACTTTCTTCAAACCAGCTGTGACTAGGTAACTAATCCTCCTGCCTCTGCCTCTCAGATGCTGAGGTTATGTGATTATTGGTGTGTGTGACCCCACCCTTTTGTTGTTTTTTGAGACAGGGTCTTACTGTGTAGCTCAAGCTGTCCTGAACTCCAAGCCTCCGGCCTTAGTGAGGCTGTCATTGGAATTACTGGTACACAGCACCATGTCCAATAAGAGTTTATATGTTGATCGCTGCCAGTATTTACTGTATTTGAAATTAAAGACGAACAATTGCCTTAAATTTTGTAAGTTCAATTTAAAATAACAAGAATGAATTTATTGCAAGCTTGAGTCTATAGCATAGTTTTATTAAAATAGATTTTTCAAGACAAAAGTGTCAACAGTATCATTTTTATAATATTGTAAAACCTTTATTGATGGATTTAAAGTAGATGGATTCTTGACATCTTTTTCTATAGTCAGTGTTTGCAACATAGGCTTTATTTGACACATGAAGATAATGTAATTGGCATGTAAGATAGTGTAGGAGTGCTTTAACAACCTTATTCAGACAATTGTGAATATCCCTTGTTACAAAAATCCAACAAGTGGTACTTTTAAAAGGTTAGTTCAGTTGGGATCTGAATTTCTGTGGGAGCTTTCTGTGCTTGCGACTGCAGGATGGTTGGCTTCAGCCTCTGAGTACATTTTCGTACCACATATGATCCTATAGTATGTCAGCCACTTAACACTGTTTGCTGAGTTGTGCAGATTAATATGGTGTATGAAAGCTACAGAAATCTGGACATACCCAGTATCGAACTGTAAATTTAACATCAACTCATCGAGATTAAATTATACTTGTTTCTTTTGTCCGTTTGCCTGAGATTAGTATGCTGGGCTTCTTTTTAATATTGCCTTTGCCCTTAAGTAAATTCCTGTTTGAGAAATACAAGCAGAAATTTACACTTAAAAGCAGTAAAATGTGTTTTCTCTATTAGCCTTTCCACTACTTAGGCATTTCAGACACGTTTAGACATACTTACTGTTTGCTATGTCTGCCATATCAAAGCACCACAGACTAAACAACATAATGCGTTTTCTCGTGAGCCTGGAGGCCAGAAGCCCAAAATCAAGGTGCAGCAGGAATAGTTTTTTCTGTGTTCTCTCTGTGGCTCTTAGATGCCATCTCATTGCATCCTGCTCTGGATCTGTTCTAATGGCCTCTAAAGTTACATCATAGTAGCCCACCCATGTGACCTCATTTTAACTTAATTACCTCATCAAGAAGGCTCCAAGACCTCACAGTGACTCTCTGACATACTGGTACTAGGACTTTAATAAATGAATTTTGGGAACATTACAATTCATCCCTTATCAATGTGTATTTTAATTATGTGGTATTATGAGATCAATAAAGTACTCCATTTCAGAAGACAGCAAAACCTTATTAGTGTGGATTTTTTCCTGAAGGTTAAGCTTATAAAAACCATTCTTCTATGAAGAGCAGCATATAAGACCTATTACTATTGTATTTTAAAGAGCGTAAATGGATATTTTCTCAAAGGTGTTACCCAGTGAGGAACTGTACATGCATTGTTATTCCTTGTGTGAAGTGTTTGAGGACTGGAGTATTTATGTAGACTTTATTGATTAGACATCTCTGATTCAAATATCTTAAATCCAGAATGTTCCATCTCTATTATAGCAACAAAAAAATAAACCTTAAAGATTTTAGATTTGGAGATTAGCAAAGTACATGCTGTATAAGGTGTCTGAAATCCTTGCTTCCAGTAGAATTAGGTCCCTTTGGGGCTGATCACAAAGATGTCTGATCACTGAGCCGACTCACCTGAGCAGACTCTAAGTATATATTCCCTTGAAGAAGCAAAGCTCAAGAGTCACTGGCGCTGCCTTTCTGCTCATTGGTACTGCAGTCTCCTGCCCCTGCTGTCTGCACTCTGGAAAGTCTACTGAAAATGTTTAAATGGGTTCTGATTTATCCAGTTAGTACAGTCACTTTGAAAATGAAAGTCTGCTTTAAAAATTTTTTTTTACAGTAGGAAAAACTAGGACCATTCAAATGCATACTCACCTTGTTTGTAATGAGTTTGTTTTATTCTTTATATATTAAAGCACTGGCATGGACCTTGTGTTCAGCAATAGTGGGAGTAAGTGCCATGGTACCCTTTTATTGCTTTATAAGATACCCTGATAACAGGGAATTAAGAGAGAAAGTGTTTATTTAGCTCACAGGTCAAGGCACAGTCCATCATGGTAGGGAAGTCTAGGCAGCAGGAGCTTCAGACAGTGTGGCAAAAGAGGAGTACAGACTTGGCCTGCTTTCTCTGCCCAGGGAATGGTCCCTCCCATGACTAAGATGACTCTTCCCACATCAGTTAATGTAACCTAAGTCATCCCTGCGGCCATGTTCAGAGGTCCATCTGCAGAGGAGTATAGGTTTTGTCAAGTTCAAGCTAACAGGAACCTCACAGTAGATAACGGGTCTCAAGGAACCTACTTAATGAAGAAGTGAGCATGTGCAAAGGGCACCTGTGAGGTCCCTGTCTTGGTAAACCCTATGGTAGGCCATTAGCCATTTAGGCCAGATAATGCACTTACAAAAGACCCAGATAGTAAATGACTTGGCTTTCATGGTTTACAGAGTGAGAATAGGAGAACTGGCTTAGTTTTGTTCACTCATGCCATTCTAGAGGGAATTGTTAGTTTATGATTGGTGATATATTTTTAGTCCCCATGCTTGTAACACTTTGCTTTTAATATATATTCATTTCTGTCATTTTCTTCCTTAAAAACTTTCCAAGAGATATGTATTTGACCTTTTGCTCATTTTATAACTACAGATTGGCAAAAGAAATATTAAATTATAAAGTTTGGTGATTGTGAATATGAAAAAAATATTAAATATCTTTTTATATTTTCCTTTTAATTTAGAACTTTTGTGAGCTGGATTTTAAATTTTCTGCTTATGTATAAACAGGAGAAAAGACAAGTGTTGTGTGAACTTAATAATATGTTATAGTCATTATAAAATTATATCAAACACTACCAAGTAATTGTTGTGTATGAACAGAAAAGCTCAGTGTTGTTTCAAATATTAAATCTAAATTGTGTCTCTTGTTCATTTAAATTTTTTGACTTAAAAAAATAGCCAAAATATAGCTTCTTTACTCCATGAAATGGAACATGTCTTAGGTTAGGTTGATTCATAACAAGCTGTTTGTACTTGTTAAACAAATATATTTGATTTTTGAACATGTTATTTAATTTAAACTAAATTTTACTGTTAACTTATAATATTGGCTTGAATCAAACAACCAGTATTTGGTAATTCTTTTCTTACTTTGATTGCTTCTAAATCAGATTGGTTTTCAAACATTCTGCTATTCATTAATTACACAGTTTTATTAAACTTCTTTTAAAAAGTGAAAAAGGAAAAAAAATTTAAAAAGTGCCTATTATGCTTAGCCTCCTGGTATATTGAATAGACTAAACACATTAGTGATTAACTCTGGAGTCACCAATAGTACATAAGGTGTGTTGCATTAAGCAGAGAATTAAGCTGGTTGTGTGGCACACTCCTGTAATCCCAGCACTCAGGGAGGCAGGCAGATCTCTGTGAGTTTTAGACCAGCCTGGTCTACAAAGTGAGTCCAGGACAGCCAAGCTACACAGAGAAACTCTGTCTACTAAAAAAAAAAAAAAAAAAAAAAAAGGAAGGAAGGGAATAGAAGTACTTCTCTTGGATCTGTTCCTGTGTCTGTTCATGTCTGTCCCTGTGTGTGTGTCCCTGACAAAGGGCCTTCTCTGAAATTGTTGAACAGCACAGAAAGCTGGGGGAGGGATCACATGAATCTCATGGGGAAGGAGGAATGAGAAATACTTTACAGAAGTCTTTAATGGAGTTTTACAAGAGATTAGGCCACTTCAACTGACCCAGATGGCAAAATCCTTTGACAACTAGTATCCAAATGTTGCATCTAAAATTCATGGTGGATAGCACCTAAGATCACTTTCAGCTTCTGTCTGCTGCTTTCAGCAAGATACGGAAGAGTACATAATTCAGGATCACAGTTGTATGTTAGCTCTAAGAACTGATTGCATGGGAATCCAAGGAAGCAGGGTTGTTATTGACCTCTTAAAAGTAAGTTAAACAAACAGGCCAAGTACACAGTAGGCTAGCACTGTTTTAAGTGACCTCAAGATGTATTGATAACTCTGGCTGTGAGGTCCAAAGTTCCAGTCTATTAGAATGTAAGGGATATTTTTATCACGATGCATTGTGACTATATATATATGTGTGTATATATATTATATAATATATACATATATAATATATATTTCATTTATGCCTTTTCTGTGCATTCCTTAAAATTATATTTTTACTTGAATTATGACCAATCTTATCTCCTACCCTTTCCATTTAAAATTTTATATTTGTATTCAGGTTTATGTCCATTACTTTAATGCTTGCATAAAATTGCCATCATGTGGGATTTATAATTAGTGTTCTGAAGCACATCACTAGCTCTGTCCAGTGTTTTTTCCCTAGTGTGGATTATGTTGCAAAAGATTGAGAGTTTTATTTCCAAGACTGTGTTCATAGTATAGCATCCTGGTAGGACAATTGTACCACAGGCGGCTGCACCAGCTGACCCAGCTGTTTGCAGCATATGTAAGCATTTACATTCGGGATGATCATAATTTCTTGCTCAATATTTTTCCTTGTGGTATTTCTATCAAGTCCTAACCTTTTACTTTCCCTACTCTGGTTTTTAAAAAAGAAATTAATTGTTTCTCCTTTGACTCATAGCCTAGAGATATAATATTATTTAAAAAAAAAGATTGACTTCTCATTATACTTAGACAAAAACTATGTTGATTTTTTTTTTAATTCTGATTGTTAGAACATATTTAGGTGCTTAATCCTTTCTCAGCTGGAAGGTTTGTTTTATGTTTTATTTTAATATTAGGTTTGGCCTGTCATACTCACTCAACAAATGAGTTCTGTGTTCCTACCTTTTAATATCAATAGTTGAATGTTCTAAATGACATTAGTTTGATGTGAAATCTTTTATCACACAGAGTTAATATTACCTTCAAAGCTCTTAATTCTTGTTAATATAAATTAACTTAGTAAAATGTGGACTTCAAATCATTTTTAAACTTTTTTTAATTTTCTTTCTTTTTTTGTTTTTTTGAAACAGAGTTTCTCTGTGTAGCGTTGGTGGACCAGACTGGCCTTGAACTCACAGAGATCCTCCTGCTTCTGCCTCTGCCTCTTTAAAGGCATATGTCAACACACCCAGCTGAATTAGTATTATTTTTTAATTATCACAATTGATTCTTTCCAAAATCGTCTTCCTTTGTTGCCTTATGTGCTTGCATTTTATAGCTGCCTATTCTAACACTTGGAGGCCCAGCACACTGCTGACCCCAAAACCCTTTTACAGCTGATAATTAGTTTGGGCTTGAAAGGCGGAGGGAGGGAAGCTGTGTGAATTGCAGTGACTTTTCTTACACGACTTAACAATTTGTGAGGTATACAGCACTGTGGTGAAGGCCATTGCTTTTATTTTAAATATCAAACTGTAATATTTTACAGTTTCACCGAAGAACATTTAGTCTGATGAAATACTAATTCCAGAATTCTTAAGGGCTTGTAAGTAAGGAATCTAAAAGGAAATAAAACTTAAATGGCAATTATTTGATAGTGCCATATAGTTAATTTTAACATGGAAAGTTACATGAATGAACGGTGGCCATTTGTACCTTTTCTGTGGGATTTTAATGATATGTTACAGTTTTTCAATCAAGTACCTTGATCTTTTGCTGGAGCAACCAGAAAGAATTTCACTGTTTTATTTGACCAGTGTTTTTATCTGTGTTTCAAATGAAGAAAGACATGAGAAATTGCTGTTCTAGTTGATAATGAATCCACTAAGATTTTTAAGATTAAACATAACTATTTATGTTCTCTAATCTTAAAGTTAAGATTAAGTTATGTTATAACTTAAGGTAAACTCAGGAAACTCCTTCACACAAAGAAGGTGAATGGGGTTGCAAGACAATGTGTTTTTAAGGAAAGCAACACACCTTAGGACAGGGTATTGTGAATGTCCTGCCTGTCTAGAGCCTGGTCATGAAATGCTCTAGATGCTGAGGCAGAGTACCTCGTGAGCTTCAGGAAGGAAGTAGAGATTTCTATGTTATATGCTATGTGACTTAATCTTGTTAATATTTCACTATACAGCCATGTATTTTGTATTAATCTGTTATGTAATCAGGTTTTATATGTTATCAACTGTCTATTAGACAGCTGTTTTAATAAGATTATAATTTTTCATGTGATTACCATGTTGAACAGTGCGTAAACTCAGCATTGGAAGAACAGTTGGGGTGAGTGGACTACAGTTGAAGCATGTTGTCCTATGAGAGTGTGTGATGCTTAGATGACGGGAGTGAAGTTCTCCCAGAGAACAGTCCACTGCTCTGAGTGGACAAGACCCTTGAAGGCATAAAACATGTTCACATATGTAATACTTTCCCTGACACTTCGGACATTTCCAAAAGGCCCCCATGCTAAAGGCTGCGTTCAACACTTTTAGGAAGCAGTGGAGCACTGGGGAGGTGAAGGCAGTGGGAGGTCTTGGGATCGGCAGCATGCCCTCAGTGGTTATTGTAGGACCCTGGTCCCTACGTGATCTCTGGCTCTCTGGCTTATCATGAAGTGTCACAGGCTCCTACTGTGATGAGTTATCTTACCAAGACCAAGAGTAGTGAAGCCAGTAATGTGACAGACCTTCTGAAACTATAAGCCAAAGAACCTGTTTCTCTTTGTGAGTTGATTATGTCTGGTACTCTGTTATGCTTGCAAGAAATGAGCAGCAGGTGGTGAACAGAACTTTTGATTTTGGCTTGCTAGTACAGCCCAATATAAATAAGGGAGGTGTTTTTTTTTTTTTTTTTAATCTTCAGTTGCACAAATAGAAATATGGTATCCAGAACAAAGTACATGATAATTTTTATCACTCCTCATTTCAGCACAAAAAGGCATAATGACTTAGATATGAATGTGTATTGTATCAAAGCTGGTAGAAATGGTTTGGAAAATCATGAACTCTGAGACCAGTTTGTTTGCCAAGCACTGCTTCCTGCCTCATCTCTTCTTATGTTTCCCGCAAGAGTCACCATAAACTCCAGATATTAATAGTTTTTCCCATTCAGGAAATAGAAATCATCACTTGCTCAGCATTTAAATCTCTAGTGTATAAATTAGAAAATGTAGGTACCATAATAGTTTTATGCCCTCATAGGAAAAAATAATGCCCTCATGGCTTTAAAAAAATGAATATTCATTTTATGCTTTGCTAGCAAATTCAGAATTACTTCTAGTACTTAGAAACTTCCTAGGGAATGGTTAGTTTCGTATACTATAGTTATATTCAGCTTCATTGCTTTCCTTGTCTCATAGTTTACTACTTTTCTAGAGTTCAGTATTTTGTGCCTCTTCTGACTTTATTGGGTGTTTTATTTTACCACCATGTAACATTTTCTTATTATTTGTTATGAACATTAATTATTTTCAAGAAACCACAGAATTACCTGCTTTGATTAGAGCTAATGTCCAAGCAAAATCATTTGATTCTTAAGGAATGCCACATAGCGTAATGGAAATAATTCTGTTGATATATCCATCCTTATGGATCTGAGCTAATACAAGAGAATATTCCCGTAAATTATAAACAGCTGGATGCAAGTTTTCTAATAACTGGTGTTAGTAATGAGAGTCTTGTAGGAATGACAGGTGACTGTATTTTTCCACATGTACTCATTTTTACCTTTAAAATTACAGTATAGGATTTTCCATTTTAGACTAGTAAATAGTGTTAGAACGCTAGCAGCCATTTCTCCACTGACAGAAATGTTTGGCTTTCTGAGAGGGAGGGGCATCAGCCCTGCCCTCCCTGAGTTTTCTGCACCCCTTGCAGTGGCTCTACCATCGACGAATACCCCCAGGGCTTCCGACATCCTTCTTCAAATATTTGTGTTTTATTTTAAGTTAGGCGCACACGTGTGGAATTGTATGTGCAGGTTCCCAAGTAGCTAGAGGCGTCGGATCCCCTGGAGCTGGAATTACAGGCACAGGTGCTGGGAGCCAAACTTGGATTCCTCACAAGAACAGGAAGTGCTCTCCACTCCACGGCAGGCCCACTCTTTAGCCCAAGCTGACCTCGGACTTGTTATAGAGAATAAAATAATGACTTTTGGAGTACTTCCTAGGAAGTATAATGCATACTCAGTCTCTTTCCTTCCCTCCCAACCATGTCAGTCCGTGGTGTTGAGCTCTGCTCAGGTGCCACATGGCCAGAAACTCACTCTTGTGGAGTCTGGACGGCCGAGGTTAGCTGTGTCTGGCAAAGTGAGAAGGTGGAAGAAGTGGGCTTCAGACCTGTCCAAGGCCAGCTTTGACATCCAGGGGTAAACTAAGGTGGGATATAGAGTCAGTGACTGATGAGCAGACTTTCTCTAAGGGAATTAAGCTTGATTTACTGGGGCTCATTCTCCCTGGAGCTGGTGGAATATTCTTTTATTCTTTGAATTTACTGGGGCCGGCAAAATAGAAAAAGAGAAGGGGAAATAATCATACACACATTCACACACATACATACATATATCATGCAATCAAGCACTTCATGGATCAAGCAACACGAGCTACAACAACTTCATTCATATACATACATACATGCATACATACATACATACATACATACATACATACATATATGCATACATACATACAACACCCATACAGTCACACACTGGGTGGATAGAGCAAACTCCAACAGGCAAGATCCAACAATTTTATTTTTTCCCTTAATCTTTTTATACCACCTAAGACAAAATTCTGTATGTAAGAAAAAGATTGCCTCATAGCCACAAGTTACATAATCTCTAAAGACAATCACCACAAAAGTCTTCAAAAGGAGATTAAAATAATTACACAAAAGAAAATTATAACAGGATTTTTGATTATGTATTTTTCTTAACTAAACATTTCCCATCTATCTTTCTTTCCACAAGATCATTGTAACCCCAAAGCAACAATTCACTGCTGTGCAAAACAGTGAACTGTCTCCAGGAAGCTCACCTGCCCACTGCAGTCCCTCCTGCATGGCGTCTGCCTGCCAGCTGGAAAATGTCTGTGCTTCCAATTCCAGTTGCAGGCCACCTTCTCACAGGACATCACACACACGGACACCCTTCCTTCTCACGTGACACCTCACACAGACACCCTTCCTTCTTACATGACATCACACACGGGGATGTGTGCTTTAACTCCATGCAGATTCCTTACACTGCCCTATGTTCTCAGTGGCTCTGTGTTTAGCATAGTCTTTCCTGATTGACTCTCCACCCTTTATTAACATGTGTGAGTCTGCTGCACCTTTGATCAGTCACCCAACCTTATCTGCTGTCTCCTCTATTTCTTTGTAGAAGGATGTTTTCTTCTTTTGTTGTTACTGTTTTAAGAATCTAGAAAACCTCCTCAACTTCTGCTTGGTCCACTTTGGGCTCTCCTACTCCATGCCATCAGCATCTTACACGCAGTTATGCAGATGTACATTTGCTATTAGTAAGTGTAGGTTCTTGAATGTTGTCATAGTCAGCTTTCTTTCACTATAATAGAACACCTAAGATAATTATCTTACAAGTAGAAGAGGTTTTTTTTAAGGTTTCATTTGATAGTCACTTGGACCTGTTGAATTGGCCCTGTGGGAATCTGCTCACCTTGTAACTGCCAGGAAGTGGAGAGGAAGGCATGTTCTGCAGTCAAAATATCTTCTCACTGCCTCAAGGTTCCTCAGCTCCACAGGCGAACCCTTGAAAACTTGAACCTTGGGGGGCTGGGGATTATTTTGGTCTAAGCATGATGTGTATCATCAGTCTTTTATATTATGAGGAGAATAAGTAAATTTAGGCCTGCTTTCTATTACTAAGTGGGTGTTTAGCATATAGGGCTCACTCTTTAGAAACTATAAAACTACATTTATCCCCTTTCTCTGTGTCATTCTTATCAGTACTGTACCCCTTCTCTCCATGTGAAAATAAAAGCTACAGATCTTTTTCTGACTTTAGACACTATTGTGTTAGAAGTAGCTCCCTTTCAGTTTGATTGCCGCCCTAGGTTTCAAAGGATTACCTGCAGCTTCTGAAGCTGATGCTTACATTCCTCATACTAGCTCTCATACTAGCATTTTTGTTGTTGTTGTTGTTGTTATTGTATTAAAAGTTTAATTTGCAGAATTTTCCTGATTTGAATTTGCGAAAATATTTTTTAAATTGTCATCTTAAACTAAGCTGTTAAATTCTTTTGTTTTATTAATCACGTTGAATCCCAGCTGTAGCTCTCTCCCTTTTCCCCTCCCAATCCCACCCTCCCTCATCTCCTCCCATGCCCCTCCCTAAGTCCACTGATAAGGGAGGTCTTCCTCTCCTTTTCTCTGATCCTAGCCTATCAGGTCTCATCAGGACTATCTGCATTGGCTTCCTCTGTGGCCTAGTACAACTGCACTCCCCCTAAGGGAAGGTGATCAAAGAGCCAGCCACTGAGTTCATGTCAGAGACAGTCCCTGTTCCCCTTACTAGGGTATCCACTTGGATACTGAGCTGCCATGGGCTACATCTGTGCAGGGGTAGGTTATCTCCATGTGTGATCCTTGGTTGGAGTATGAGTCTCAGAAAAGACCCCTGGGCCCAGATATCCTGGTTCTGTTGCTCTCCTTATGGAGCTCCTGTCCCCTCCAGGTCTTACTATCTCCCCCTTCTTTCATAAGATTTCCTGCACTCTGCCCAAAGTTTGGCTATGAGTCTCAGCATCTGCTTTGATACCCTGCTGGGTTGAGTCTTTCAGAGGCCCTCTGTGGTAGGCTCCTGTCCTGTTCCCTGTTTTCTCCCTTTCTCATATCCATCCCATTTACCTTTCTGAGTGAGGACTGATCATCTTAGCTAGGGTCCTCCTTCTTGCTTAGCTTCTTTAGGTGTACAGATTTTAGTATATTTATCCTATATTATATGTCTAATATCCACTTATAAGTGATCATATACCATATGTGTCTTTCTGTTTCTGGGATACCTCACTCAGAATGATCTTTTTTAGTTCCCACCATTTGCCTGCAAATTTCATCATTTCCTTGTTTCTAATAGCTGAGTAGTATTCCATTGTGTAAATGTACCATAATTTCTGTACCCATTCCTCCATTGAGGGAAATCTGGGTTGTTTCCAGATTCCAGCTGCTACAAATAAATCTGCTGCGAACATAATTGAGCAAATGTTCTTGTCATCAGAACAAAACAACAGTCTACAGACTGAGAAAGGATTTTCACCAATGCTATATCTGACAGGGCTAATCCCCAGAATATATAAAAAACACAAGGAGTTAAAAAGCAACAAGTCAAGCAATCCAATTAAAAAATGGGGAACAGAGATAAACAGAGAATTCTCTGTAGGGGAATATCGAATGGCAGAGAAACACTTAAAGAAATGCTCAACCTCCTTAGTCATCAGGGAAATGTAAATCAAAATAACCCTGAGATTTCACCTTACACCCATCAAAATGGCTAAGATCAAAAACTCAAGTGACAATACATGCCATTGCTGGTGGGAATGTAAACTTGTAAAACCACTTTGGAAATCAATATGGTGCTTTCTCAGACAATTAGGAATAGTGCTTCCTCAAGATCCAGCTATACCACTCCTAGACATATATCCAAAAATATGCTCCTACTGGCCTTTTTGTAGCCTCAGAAAACTACTTAATTTATCTTTCTGTTTTCTTCATCTGCTAAATAGGGATGATGATAATAATGTAAATCAGGGGAAGACACACACACAAAAAAAGTACTTGACAGATAACATGAGCTCAGTAAAGGCTAGTTTTTAATGTTATTGTAGTAACATAACATTAGGCTGAACCCACTTACTTTTCATGTTGATGAGTTTCAAAGGTCTTAGAAGCAATAAACCTCTGACTTGGAACAGAAGTCTCAGCACTGTATACTGTAATTTTTTAAGAAAAGTTTATTTAATTTGTTATAGAATAGTTTTATCATACTTTTCTTCTCCATCACCTCCTAGGTCCTCCCAACTTTCCTATCGACACAACTTCCTATTCATTTTCTCTCTTTCTCAAAAAGCAAAAACCAAAACCAAAAACAAACCCAGGAAACCCCCCCCCCCAAAAAAAAATGAAACAAAAGAAAAGGGAAAAAAGAGAAAATCAGTAAGACAGAAAATGCACAATATAAACAAACAAACATGGGGTTCATTTTGTGGTGGCCAGACACTCCTGGGCATGGAGCCTGCCCTGCTGTGGGGTTTATATAGCCAGTGACACTCCATGGCAGTACCTTGGTGTTAAGGCTGTCTGTGGGATCCCTTAGCCGAGACTCAACCCATTCCCGCCACTGGAGGTTTTACATGGAGGCATAGGAAGTCTGGTTGGGACATTGTCTGATCTATCACATGGTGACTCCACTAATTCTTTTCATATATGTGTATGTTTTAGGAAGTTTCTACAGTAGTAGGTTGCCGTACGACTTTTTAAGTTTTGCCATATGAATTCATATGACTTTTGCCATATGAATTTTAAGTTTTCACACTTCTGCTGTTCTTCAGTGGGTCAGCAGAAATATGACTCTTAATCACCCCTATTGTCTGCCTTCATCTTTTCTCAGAACCTCTTGCTTTCCCGTCCCAACTTCATACCCTCTTTTTTGTTTGTTTGTTTGTTTGTTTTTGTTTTATTACCCATAGAGTCAAGTTGATGCAGCTCATATGCACATTGGGAATAGGGCCATGTGCTGGAGTGCCAGCAGCTAATCACCAGTTAAGGACAAGGTCTCGGGAGCCTCTCTCCTACCTGTGCTGGACTGGCTGATGGCCAGCCAGTGAGTCCCGGGGACCTGTATCTTCGGATTGCAGTGATCGCACACCTCCACACCTGCTGTCTTCACATGGACACTGCAGACTGACCTGGCCCTTGTGCCTACAAGGCAAGCACTGCACCAACTGGAGTGTCCTCCAGCGCCAGTGATGGGTTCTTCCCCCAAATACATCTCTTATTGGAAACAACCCCTTCTTAATAGCAGTTTCTTAAGTGTTTTCTTTTTACCTGATCTCTTTGCCTCACTAGTTTTTCTTCCCACATGTGGAGTTAAGTACTTTATTGAACAGGGGGAAATTTTATAAAAACCTCTGGATTATGTAGATATAAAATGGGGAAGGTTACAACTGACTAAGGACAGAGGAGTTCTTCCGTTAATGTGCAGTAGACATACTATAGGGAAAAGCACATTCTGAACCAGCCAGAAGGCAGGGCCTTACTGTCATCGACACTGGCCAAGAGAAACTCATAGGTAGGAAAGGATGCAGATCAAATCATCTTGTAAAGACTATTTTGAAGTGCCATATACCATATTTTTATTTATCTTTGTGTAAGTGTGACAGTTTTTTAAGTTATCTTAATTGTGTGACATCATTTATTGCGTATCTCTTATAGTGACTCTTCTGTTTCTTCGATTCAGCTATTTGTACATTCTTCCACAGCTCTTATTCCCATGAAAATATCAGTTCTTTTTCATGCCCTCCATATTTGTCTTGTGAAATTCAGTAGTCAGTGGGTATAATTTACTAACTTGCATTTCAGTTTTCTGAAACTGCATATATTTCATGTCCCTCTTAATCTCAACTACTTGTTGCCATAAAATGTCAACTCTTGTCAATTCTAAAAAGAAACCAGCTTTTTCATCCCTTGAACAGGAAATTGTACATTTTTTTTTATAAGTAATTTAGGTCAAATCATAAATTTCATTGCTAACTTCTTTTTCCAAGCTTCAAAACCCATGAAGTCTGAAATTGAAAGATTTATTTGACATGGTCTCTCCTCTCCCATCTTCAACTTAATAGAGGTCATCTGTAGCCTCCAGTTTTAAATTAGTGCTGTTAAAAAAAAAAAAAAAAAACTGTTTAGAGAAAACAGGCCTGATGTATTAATCTACTTTTACAACCTCAGTTCTATGCTTTTACTCTAAGGTTATTGAAATATCAATAGAAACTTAAAGTCTTGCATTTTTATTAGTTTTGCTTAATTTTTAAGTCATACAAATGACATCTTTATTTTAAACTAGTAAACTAAAATCAAAATCTTACTAAGAAATTCATCAAAGGACATCCCAACCTATTCATTCTTGAGTAAATTTTCTCCTGAGAAATAGGATATGTGTTAAACAGAAACAGTATTTAATTAAGCTCTTCGGTGTACCATAGCCATCTTAGGGTTGTAAATACGGCATTGTTTTCTGTAAGTCATTGCAGATGTCCTGTATACTAGATACCTCTAAATGAATAATAGACTTTGAGGATCTTTTCGCCTGCTCACTATATGTGCCTGCAGAGTCAATGCTGCCTGAGGTGGAAGCTGTCTTCATTTTACTCTTGTTGCGTCTGTTTTTCTTTTTGTATACTTGAATTTTGTTTGGTTTTCTGAACTGGGTCTTGCTATGTGGCCTAAGTAGGCATCAGTGTCTCCAGTCTTACCTGCCTTCATCTCCCAAATGCAAACGCCACGAACCCAAGCAAGTTGTTGTCCTTTTAAAAGCCATTTGGTACAAGAGCAGGGTTCTAGTCCTAGAGTTAATGGAAAATTTATAAAAACTGTAGATGTGTCACCATTCATGTATGAAGTTTTGTTTATGTCTAAAGATGCCCATCAAAGTAAATTAAGTAGATTTGGTCGGGTTTTTTTGGGGGGGAGGGTCTCTTCAAAGAATAAGCAATTGATGTTGCTAATTAAGAAATCTATTAAGCAAAATGAACAAAGACTAAATATAGCAATTTTTATATGTCGTGTGTGTGTGTGTGTGTGTGTGTGTGTGTGTTTTCTTGGAAACCTCATGCTTTACAAATCACACACACACTAAAATAACAAGGCTTTTGAGAAAAGTGGTGCTGGATTGGATCGCTTACAACTATTTAACTTTATAAATGTAGAAAGAACAAATGAATACCAGAATACCAGTGTTAGATATCCATGGCCTTTTGGACCTAGAATTGGCTTGTATTTGCAGCCACATAGGATGGGTCACGCTTGTTTCTTCAAGACGTTTGTTTCCAACAGAGACCAACATACAAACAACAACAACAAACACACACACAATGATTCAGACAAATCCTTTTCTGGGAAGGTGCTTTGTTTTCCTACCGGCATGGTGGCCTCACATGCAGAAGAAAGCCAGGCAGCTCTTCTCTTTAGGGCTGGAACGTGGCCACTCCCTGTAGGGAAGAAGGGTGCTTCTAGAAACTCCTACCTCAAGTCATTATCATGCTAACGAATTTTTTCATACAATTTTACATTATACTAACAAAATTTCTCCCTTTGCCAATTACATATAAATGAACTATTGTAGAATTAACTAGACCATAGCTAAAATAATTATGTCTAAGCAATGGAGAAGGCATGGACTGAATGAGTGGAGGTGAAAGAAGGTCAAGATTGAAATTGGGAGTTCTGTCAAAGTCTGGAAAGATGAGGTGTAAAAGATCTGAAAAGACAAGTATTTTGTTTTAAAACAAAAAACTTACAAATGTGGGGCCTGGAAAAATGGCTCAGTGGTTAGGAGCACTGGCTGTTTTTATAGAAGACCTGGGTTCAATTCCCAGCACCCACATGGCGGCTCACAACTGTCTATAATTCTAGTTCCAGAGGATCTAACACCCTCACTCAGATATACAGGAAGGCAAAACACCAATGAGCTTGGAATGGACAGTGAACATTTGACCATGCAGATTACCTGGCTAGAGAGTTTAAGCACACACGTATAGATTGTAGTTAGTGTAAGAGTGTATGAAGAGGAGAGAGAATCTGGGACACTCCATGAACAGTGGTTGATCAGAGTGGCTGGGAGGGGGACTAAGCCAGGAAAACCTACAGGGCAGTCGGAGGAGAGCCAGGAGATGCTTTGTCAACCCAGTAAAGGTAGTAGATCCTAACAACCTTCTTTACTTAGAAGGTTAATGCTAGGTGCTCTAGAAAGATAAGTGTCTTGGGAACTGGGGGCCCACTGGATTTGGCAGTGTATATGTATAGTTTTTGGTGTGTATGTGTGTAGTTTTTGTTGTTAGAATTGAAAGTCTGATTTCAGTAGATCATAGAAATGCAGAGCAAGGAAAGGAAGAAATGCCTTGGTTATTTTGGTGAGCTTGTGGAAATGTACCATAGATGAAAATGATAAGGGGCAGGAGAGCCACCGTGGATGTTGGAAGCGCTCCTTATTTAACCTGAGAAATTAAAACTGAGGGAGTTTAAGTAGTTTCTGCTGCTGTAAAGTCAGTAATGGGAGATGGAAAAGAGAGCCTCTGATCTTCCCCTTCCTGCTTATCAGTATAACACAGACCAACTCTTACCAAACAGAAAAATAAATCACAATAATTCAATTTGGCAATTTAACACATTCTTTCTTAGGTGTAAGAGGTTGTAGTACAATTCTGCTAGAGTTTATCTATAAACCTGATACATTGTAGTTGAGTGTGTTGAATAACATGACATGGATCACCATAAAGAATGGTGAATACTTGAGAAGATTGTTATGTTAACCCTGATCTAAAGTTTATGCAGTGATGTATGTATTTATGTGAGATCATGGTAGCACACAGTTTTAATGAGTTTATAGTGCAAATGAAGGTTCTTTTAAAGCCACTGAACAAAACACCAAATTTTGCCATATTGTGAATGTACAAAACAAAGTCAGAATATCTAAAATGCATCGAGGAAAATCTTTGATACTGTAGTTTTGTATTTACTGTGGGGAATGATGTCTGTCTTAAAATAATGTCACCAAGAATACAGACAGGCTTATAAGTGTACTAAGTCTTAGAATAATTCTGTCTGTGGCTGCTTGTCTCAGCCTTGTGCAGGTGTGTACAAGCGTTCATGTGTACTCATCTCTGTTCACGTGTGCTCATGTTGTATGCGTACATTCACGTGTCCTGTGCATCACACAAAGTTTTCTTTTTTGGCATGTGAGCACCACCTATTGGTTTCTCATGGACGTCAATACAATTTTTCTAGTTTTCCCTAGAGCTAGTCTAGTGTGGAGTTTACTTCTGTGGCAGTCTGCTTCATCCAGAGTTCCAGATCGTTGTCACTGTGTTAGCAAAGTGGAAAGAAAGCTGTACTTTGTTTTCAATAAATAATAGAATTGCACCTGGAGAACTTGAGTCTTTTCTGAACCACCATTCATTAAAGTATCTTTTTTTCTTGTAAAGGAGGGAATTGACTCTGTAGTGAGTCTGGGATGACCGCAGGCTTCTGACTTTCGTGCCTGTGATTGGAGGGGTGTTCCAGCATGCCTACTCCAAGACATTTACTAGTACTGAAAGTTAACGACAACAGTTTATTAATTAATTAATCGAGGAATGAGAAACAGCAGCCTTGACTGTCCCTGGGCAGTGAGAGCCCTTGGCGTGTGTGTCCCTGTCTGCTGGGTCATGAATCTTCATGTTCTAAAAGTGCTTTGCATCTAACCCCTTTGGCAGTACATTCTGATTTCCTCTTAAGCTTGAACTTATGCTCTGAGAAGGATATACTTTAAAACATCAGTAGTGGATTTTCTACAGATAATAGGTTGTTCTGTGGACTCAGGAATTGAATGTAAGCCATCTGGCGTGCTGTATTTTGAACACCATCAATGACGTTTCCTAACCTATCATCGTTAGTCTAAATTGAGTGTCATCAACCTCTTTTTTAAAGGAAAGGTTTTGCCTGACATAACTGCATTGAGAATATTTGGCTTTACAAGTCTGGTCGCATGCTTTTTAAACTAAGTGTCAGAGTTCAGGCCATGTGCCAAGAGCACTGCTTAAACTGCCTCATTTTCTCCCTCAGCAATGTTTTTTTGTAAGTACAGATACTAATTAATTAATTGGGACATTGTGCTCATCAGTGTTTTTACTTTGACATGTATTTTTTATCATGTTGATATCTTATTTATCACATTGATATCATATTTATCATTTATCATATATATCATTTATTATTTTGATCTCTGCACTTCACCCTAAAAGATCTGACACCTGAATGATCTGACTGGAAAAGTTCCTTGCCTGCCAGTAATATCCAAATAAGGATAAGGCTCTTTTTCTAGAGGGGAGAAAATAAAATGCAACAGTGAAGCAGAGAAGCTTTCTGAGTTTGCTGAACCACATCTTAGCATGCGATTTGGTGTCTGAAGTGTTTTTGGTTTTTTAAAGAAAAGCTGTTGTTTTATTTAAGATATAATGACTAGCAAAGGTTGCTGTGGCTGTCTTCCAGCTTGTGGAGAGACTCCAGAACAAATCCGAGCGCCAAGCGGAATAATCACGAGTCCAGGCTGGCCCTCAGACTATCCTGCAAAAATCAACTGTAGCTGGCTCATACGTGCAAACCCAGGGGAAATCATTACCATAAGGTAACTCCAGCAGCTTTCACAGTATTAGTCTTTTATTTAGAAATAGAAATACAGCTCCTGACGGTACAGCAATATAAAATATTTTACAGAACATAAAATAAGTTATGACTATCAGTGTTACTTAAAAAATAAGTAATGATCTAATCAGTGTGTTTTCAGCATTTTCTGTCACTGATAGCATGTTGTACAGAGATGGAAATCCTCCTGCCTCAGCCTCCAGAGGGCTGGCTATCAGGAATGTATCGCTACACTCAGATACTTTTTAGAAACAGTATAATTTTTACCAAATATGGGGCTTTTGCTATAAAACTAGATTCATGGGAATTTGTATCTATGAACTTAAAAGCTGTAGCTCAGCAGTTAAGAGCACTTGCTGATCTTACAGAAGACCAGAGCTCTGTTCCCAACACCCATCCACACAGAGACTCACAACTCTCTGTAAGTCCAGTTCTAGGGGCTCTGACACCCTCCTGGCCTCAAGGGCACTGCACACATGTGGTGTACTTAAATATACTCAGATGACACACACATATGTATATAAGATAAAAAATAATTTTAAAAAAATGTAGCTTACCAGCCCACTCGTGTTAAACTTGGAGATTCTTGCAGCCCAGAATGGTAAGGAACACTGCCATGAGAATTTGATTGTGTATTGCATCTCGGAGATTTCACAAAGCAAAATAAAGGGTTCTGTTGAAATGCAGAACAAATCTGGATTTAAGCCCCATATCTAGTTTTTTTTTTCCAGACTGATTTACACAGATAAAAGGTCACATTATTATTAAAGTCTTTATTATGATAATAGCCAAATTTTTAGGAAAAATAACAGATGGGTTTACATAGAGATGTGAATTTCATGTGTGACTGTTGAAAATGATCTTGTTATTCAAAGAATCATTCTGAATCCCATTCAGATATGCAAATGAGCCTATGACAGGAAATTTTTAATTGACTTCTTTTTGATAAGTAAATAAAAAGTCTACTGCTTCCAGGTGGGTGCTCTAAAATGTCTAACTGTGTGAGTAAGGGTAAAATGAGCATCCAACCTCAAATTTGTGGTCAAACTTAAATCCTTAAAACATGAACTATATAGGAATACGGAAGTGTGCTGGGTTTTGATTGTTTGATATTTTAAGAGGCTGAGCTGGATATGTAACCACAGACCCTGAATTCATGACTTTTCTGCCTCGGTTTCCTTAAGAAACATGCTTTTAAGCAGTCTGAAGTGAAGTGGGGTAGAAGACCTGAGGAAAACTGCCTCTCAGCAAATATGAGTGGCTTTGCAACCTGCTGACCCCATGGCGGGATTTGCAGTTGTGTGGACACCACGTAAGAAAGGTTGTAAAGTAGAGACCTGATAGGGAACACAGAGAAGGAGGGATGTGAGCCTGCCACCCAAACTCCAAGATGGCAAAAAGCATAAATGCCGTGACAGAGCCGACAGAATAACTGCAGTACAGGCTTGCGCAGGCGCTGCAGTATCTATGACAGCAGGAGCTTCTTCCCTAACCTTCTTGTCCTCTCAGTACTTGGCTGTCTGGTAAAACTTATGAACTAATTCCAACAATGTTTTTTAGTTCATAAAGCAAGTAGCTTTACGAACTACTGGGTGTATTTGAATATTTATACTATAGTAATATATGCTTATTGACATGCTGACTAAAACAAATCACAGTTCTAATAACTTTTCGGTATAAATAGTATTTTAGACAGTTAAAAACCTACGTAATATAAAAATCTGACTCCGTATGTGTAAGAGAAAGATGTGTGTGAGTAGAGATTTCTGAAAGTGTTGTACATAATTGTGGAAGGCCAGAGACAATGATCTGCCTGAGTTGGAGCCATTCAGAGTATTTAAAGAGAAAATAGCTTGACATAATTCTTGTAGTTAACTTCCTTATCACTTGATCACTTGATTTAAAGTAGAAGCAGAGCGAGAAAGTCAAATTTTCATTTGTTAGCAAGCCGTGTTCAGATGTTGGAAGCAAAATTGGATTTCTCGTTTGAGCTAAGCGATGGCTGCTTTCATGTTGTCGTTTGACTTTTGTCATTTACTTATGCCCATTTTTTAGGAACTGCATGATAATGCTTAACTATAAAGTGATTTCTGTAAAAGAGTATTCTCGTACTGGGGCACTTTTCACAGCAAATGTTATTCTTTTGGTTGTGGACTACCCCCCCATCTCTGTTGTTCTGACTTGCTGTCCAGAAAATGCTAGCTGAAGCTGCTTTAAGGAAGTGGGTGACACAGTCTTAACAGAAGAGAGAGATGAGTCTCTAGCATCCTTCTCCCCGCTTGAATTTCTGGCTCAAGCATGAAGTGTAGGCTGAGCTGGGTTGGAAATGTGTAAACAAAAGGGATGCACGCTGTCATCTGGTGTTGCTCAATGGTGTTACTCAATGAAGAGAAACACTGTTGCGGACCCTAGGGAGCTGTGCAGAACTCAGGAGTGTAGAGCAGGTGTGTGACTGCTGATGCCGAGGCAGGCTGCTGGGGCCGCGGGCCTGGGAGTGCTGTCTTCAGTTACATTGCGTTTTTATGAACATTCTTGTCAGCATATCTTAAGGTCTCTTCCAACTTTCTCTTGTTACAGTTTTCAGGATTTTGATATCCAGGGATCCAGAAGATGCACTTTGGACTGGTTGACCATAGAAACATATAAGAATATTGAAAGTTACAGAGCTTGTGGGTCCACAATTCCGCCTCCGTATATCTCTTCACAAGACCACGTTTGGATTAGGTTCCATTCGGATGACAGTGTGTCCAGGAAGGGCTTCAGATTGGCGTATTTTTCAGGTGTGTTTTTTAAAAGAAATATGTTGCACTACATTTTGTGGTGTTAACTGCTCAATCATGCTGTAGTAAATTTTCTGAACAGTGTCCATTTAATCATGAGAAGGCCTCAAGGCAGCTGAGATTGAAAATTAGAAGCTAAAGTCAGGTGCCTTCAAATTGAATGTCCAATTTGATGATTTGTATAACCCAAGCATCTTCAATACATTTATCTTGGAAGTAGGCTTTTCTCCAAGCTTTTACCCATATCTCAAACATTGTGTCAGAATATATTTTTTGAGTGAATTACTGGTTTCGTTATACCCTAAACATAGGGTGTAACCCATTCTGCCAGCACAGTTTATATTCTCAGACTTCTGCATTTTTACTTTTCTTAAACCATTTCCAAACATGACCAAGCACATATGGAAAATTCAGAGCGCTGTGGTGGCACCTTCTTCCCGCCACCTGCTTTGCCACCTTCTCTCATCTTTGCAGTGTTTCTGCCGAGTGCTTATCCATAAGTAAACTGTTAGTGGAGAGGCAGCGATGGCCCAGTTGGGGCTGTAGGAATCTGCAAGGGTCTTCCTCGTTCTCTGTTGCTCTTGTTGAATATAAAACATGCTGTACTGAAATAATTAGAATTCTGTAAGTACTTTTTTTCTGTCTTTTATGAACAATTCTTTGAACTATCCAGACTGGTATCCTCCCAAAAGTAACTGCACCTAGTAATAGACACTGGCCATCATCATAAAGTCATTTTGTGAAGTATTTGCAGTTGTATTAAAAGCAAACACTGCAAAATGGAATTATTTCATCAGGATTACACAGAGCATAAGTAATTTAAAGTTAAGATGACAGTTTATCTAAAGCAAGTGTACAGTGTAAAATACACCGCAGCGCACAGAAAATTACTGCTGTGTGCGGGCAGAGACAACAACTACAGGAGAACGGGAAAAGTGCTTAAAAAGTGGTTGCCTGGATGACTTTCTTCTTTAACATGTCTCATGCTTTAACAGTGTGGATGAAGTGTTAAGTTCTTAGGCAGTATGTCCTTTGCCTCGCGTGCCTTACGTCATTTTACTAAATGTTCTGCAGTGAAATAGCTTTCTACAAAATAGAATTGGTCCCTTCTATCTTAGGTAGACATGCAAGCAGCTTAGTGGGAAAGGAGCAAGCATGTATAAGTGGAATTGTTGAGGGTGTAATGCCAGCTCTAATTTCCCACAGGAAGTCTACATATTGTTAACAAAGTGTGTAAAAGCCTTATCACTTAAGCTTAATCATCATTATTATAAAAATGCACACTCCTGTCTTTTGAAGTGTGGGTGTTTTATTTTTGTTCTTCCTTCTCCATTTTCTTCCCTACATTCTCCCAGGGAAATCTGAGGAGCCAAATTGTGCCTGTGATCAGTTCCGTTGTGGTAATGGAAAGTGTATTCCAGAAGCCTGGAAATGTAATAGCATGGATGAGTGTGGAGATAGTTCTGATGAGGAGGTCTGTGCCAAAGATGCTAACCCCCCAACAGCTGCCGCTTTCCAGCCCTGTGCCTACAGCCAGTTCCAGTGTCTGTCTCGCTTCACCAAGGTTTACACTTGCCTCCCCGAGGCCTTGAAGTGTGATGGGAACATTGACTGCCTGGACCTAGGAGATGAGATCGACTGTGAGGTGCCGACGTGTGGACAGTGGTTAAAATACTTTTACGGCACTTTCAATTCTCCCAACTACCCAGACTTTTACCCTCCTGGAAGTAATTGCACCTGGCTCATAGACACGGGTGATCATCGGAAAGTCATTTTACGCTTCACTGACTTTAAACTTGATGGTACTGGTTATGGTGATTATGTCAAAATATACGATGGACTAGAGGAGAACCCACGCAAGCTTTTGCGTGTGTTAACTGCCTTTGATTCTCATGCACCGCTTACGGTCGTTTCTTCCTCTGGACAGATCAGGGTGCATTTTTGTGCTGACAAAGTGAACGCTGCCAGAGGGTTCAATGCTACTTACCAAGTAGACGGCTTCTGCTTGCCGTGGGAGATCCCCTGTGGGGGGAACTGGGGCTGTTACACAGAGCAGCAGCGGTGTGATGGCTATTGGCATTGCCCAAACGGAAGGGATGAAATCAACTGTACCATGTGCCAAAAGGAAGAATTTCCGTGTTCTCGAAATGGTGTCTGTTATCCTCGTTCTGACCGCTGCAACTACCAAAATCATTGCCCAAACGGCTCTGATGAAAAAAACTGCTTTTTTTGCCAGCCAGGGAACTTTCATTGTAAAAACAACCGCTGTGTGTTTGAAAGCTGGGTGTGTGATTCCCAGGATGACTGCGGTGATGGCAGTGATGAGGAGAATTGCCCAGTGATCGTGCCTACCAGGGTCATCACAGCGGCCGTCATTGGGAGCCTCATCTGCGGCCTGTTGCTCGTCATTGCGCTGGGTTGCACTTGCAAGCTCTACTCTCTGAGAATGTTCGAACGGAGGTCAGTGTCAAAGCACACTGTGGCTTATGGCCCAGGGGCTGGCTCAGTTGGTAAAATGTTTGTCACACAAGCATGAGGAGATGAATGTGATGCTCGGTACTTACAAAGTTAAACATGATAGTGAACACACATGTAATTAGTGCTAGTAGAGACATGAAGATCCATGGGAGTCACTGGCCAGCCAGCCTAGCCTAATTGGCAAACTCCAGATCTCACTCAACAAGGTGGATGGTTACTGAAGATTGACACCCAAGGCTGACCACTGGCCTCCAAACGCACACGGAAAAATGCACTCATACATACATCCACACACAAAAACAGAAATTATTTAAAAGTGTGAACAAATGTTTGTCATTAGCTCCTTTAATGTGGTTTACAGATGTATATGTTTAGAATATCTAAAATTAGGATGAAAAGCACAGTAGGCAAAGAGAAACATAGTACTGAACACTGTTTTCGCTTTATCAGATGAGAAAAGTCAGCGTTATCTTTCCTAGGTTTCTGTCTTAGGGGGACAGGCTGTTATGTCAGTTACAGTTTATTGTGTCCTTATAAATTCAGTAATTGTACGTTTCTAAGAGTCCTGTGTTCATAGCACTCTACAAGGGAAAAGGAAATGAGTAAGCCGTGGTTTGACAAGCAGGCTGTCAAGGAGGGAACTGGTGGCTGGGTGAGATGAGAGCAGTGAGAGATCTAAAGTCTCTAAAACAAAGTGGCGTGAGCACCTCATGGTGGGGCCATTGGGGGGGTCCTTGATCACAGAGGTGCCATTGAAATATGTGAGTGGGATATAGAGAAGAGAGACTGCAGAATTCTTCTCTGAGAAAACATGTAGAAGAATGCCCAGCATCCGTAGTTCATTTGCTCGGGAGCCTTGGAAACACACGAAGGATGGAACTCAAGACCTGGCCTTGCACGGTTCAGTGAGAGCTGTGTTCTTGGTTGAATAGCAACAAGTTAGCCATGGGGAGAGTGGGATGCAGAGAGAGCAGCTTCCAGTGTAGGATAAACCAAAAGATGTCAGTGGCAGGGATAGTTCCCAAGAGGCTGTGGCAGGGACAGCTGCCTTCAGTCCTAACAGCTACAGATGATCAATTATCAACGACCATGCCAGACAGCTAAAGATCACACATGGTGCACAGATGCATGGGCCGCAAGAGCCATTGCTGCCTCTTCTCTGAGCAGATATACATAGACATCTTTACTGTATTGCACCAAAAGAGCACAGTGGAGAGCCGGGTCTCCAGTTCCGTCTCTCGTCCTTACCTGCATTGGACTAGTTGAAGTGTCTTCTGGGATCTTTCAATGACTATCTCCTAAAGTCTAGGGATGTGGGATTTAAACTCTGTTATCATGTACAGATCCTTCCTTTTGCAGAGATTTCTAGTCTATTAAACAGAATAACCCAGGTTCTTACTAGCATAAAGCACCCTCTGGACACATGCTCCTCCACCTCAGCCTTCCACTGCCAGAGTGGACATGAGAGTTGAGTTAGCTGGTTGAAAGAGTCAGGTGGTCTTCAGAGCCGACAGTAGGACATTGCTGCTTGCCTTCTTTTGACCGTTTTGTTCCTGTTTACCAAAGATCATTTGAGACCCAGTTGTCCCGAGTGGAGGCAGAGTTGCTGCGGAGAGAGGCTCCCCCCTCATACGGACAGCTGATTGCCCAGGGCTTGATCCCGCCAGTGGAAGATTTCCCTGTCTGCTCACCTAACCAGGTACCATGGGAATTCCGATCTCTGCTTCATCGTGCTCTTAGAGCCTCTGTGTGCTAAAGCAGGGACCCTTCACTTTAGGGTCTTCACAGCCCAGCAGATAACAAGTATGTGGAGAATTGAATTTATAAATTGTATTACATTGTAACAGAATCATACATTTTAATTTTTATGGTTATGAGGTTGTCATTTTTGGGCATCTTTTTAGAATATGTGAGTGTGCTGAAATTTAAAAACTTTGGCCAATTGAACACTTACAGATGTAAGAGCGAATGCTAAAATTTAATGTAGTAACATGTTATTTATGTCAGATCAACCAGTTTTAAGTGAAAATAATTGAAGAGTTAATATTTGCCCCTCATTTGAGGGATAACTTCAAGCTGAATTTTACAGTGTTTAAGAATATGGTGCACTTTCGTTGGGTTGTAACTCATGTGTCTTGATTATTCAAATTTCTCAGGAACTTTTTTTTTTTTTTAACTTTTCAAGCTATAAAAATGTACCATGGTTCGTTTTAGTCATAAGGATTTATATGCATTTAAATTTTAAATGTATTCACATTTATAAAAATTATTCTCAGAATTAAGAAAAATTGATATTTTCTCAGTGACTTAACTCTTTAAAAATAGGACACCATTTCACTTCTGGCACATGTCAGAAGTGTTTAGAAAATCCTTGGTGAGAATATGTAGGTTTTAAACATTTTTTTCTAGTTTCTAATTCAGAATTTATACTGGTCAAATTTTGGGGTGTAAAATAGAAAAAACTAGCTGATGGTCTCTTTCTATCGTTGGCCCTGCCACCATCAGTTTCTCTGAAGGCTGGTGACTCAGTGCAGTGGCTCCTGTCTCCGTCCTCCCCGCTGTGTTCTGTGAAGCTAGTAGGAGCACAGACCATGTGACTGCTCACTCCTAGGACCCTCTGCAAGCTCAGGGGCCTCCCCAGCTCCCTCTGGTTCTCTAGCTCACAAACAGGATGTGAAGGGCTTATCGGAGCTGCTTCCCCGTGGCTGCACTCTATCACTGTGAGGATACAATTACAATCCACTAAGAAAAGAGGTGCATGTAGTAGGGTTCGGACAGCCCAGTGGCCAGAGCATGGCTCTGTTTACACCTGAGCAACAGTATTCCAGAGACAATATACCAACCAGAGACACCCACCTGTTGGCTGAGATTCTGTGCTTTAATGCTCAAGGCCAGCTTCATTAAAGCTATGTTTGTTCCCACTCTATAACCACTAGGTGGAGCTTAAAGACCATTTAAATGATGCACATTTGTTTAAAAAATAATCTAACACTTTCATCTGGAACAAAAGAATTTATCTCTTAATTACATATATTTATCATTGTGTTTGGAAGAGGCTGTGCTCCGCGGTGCCACCCTGTGGTCAGAGGACAACTTTCAGGGGTTTGTTCTCTTTCACCTTGTGGGCGCCAGGTATCAAACTCAGGTGGTTGTGCTCGGAGGCAAGCACCTCCACCTGCAGGGCCGTCTCGAGGGCTCCCAGTTCTTTCAGTAGAGCAAGATACTTTCATTATGTGCTAATTAATTCGTGAAACATTTTGAGACAGGGTTTCTCTGTGTAGCCTGGCTGTCCTGGACTTGCTTTGTACTCACAGAGATCCACCTGCCTCTGCCTCCCAACTGCTGGGATTAAAGGGGTGTGCCACCATGTCTGGCCTCTGTAAATTTTTGAATTATCGGTTTTTAAAAACTAATACAATTTGTATTTAATCATAAACTGAAAAAAATTAAGAAGGAATCCAGATGTATACTTTTGATTTCTGTTCTGTGTTGCAAGGATGGTCAATCTTTATTTGCAATAGTAAAACTGAATCCTCAGTATTCATTCACTTATTCAGTCCTTAAAAACCAGCTCTGTGAAATGTAGTCCCACACTGACAGGCCAGTTCAGCCTTGTATGTCAAGTCTAACTCTATTTTTTAGGAGAATAAAGGACTCCAATCATAAACAATACCATGTCACTTCATGAAGTATGGTAGAGATTTTTAAGTCTTCCCAGTAGATGCCAAGAGCTAGAAACTGTATCTATTTCCTAGGCTTGGATTGGATCATTATTGAGATTCGAAATAAAATAACTTAGAATTGACACAACTGTCGGTGTAATGTTAAGACAAAGTTACAGATTAGATCCTGACAGCGGAGCTGTAGAGGTGAGAGAGTTTAGTTCACCGCTAGGAGCAGTGAGTCAAAGAATGTTATTCATAGTAATACTTCTTAAACAATTAATGCCTAATAATAAAAGGTCTTACTTCTTTTTTTTTTTTTTTCCTCGCTTTCACAGGCTTCGGTTTTAGAAAACCTGAGGCTAGCTGTCCGATCTCAGCTGGGATTTACTTCAATCAGGCTTCCTATGACAGGCAGATCCAGCAACATTTGGAATCGCATTTTTAACTTTGCAAGATCACGTCATTCGGGTTCATTGGCTTTGGTCTCAGCAGATGGAGAGGAGGTTGTCCCTAATCCGAGCAGCAGCAGAGAAAGTGAAAGGAGTCACCCTCACAGAAGCCTCTTTTCCGTGGAGTCTGATGACACGGACACAGAGAATGAGAGAAGGGACATGGCAGGAGCATCTGGTGGGGTTGCAGCTCCTTTGCCCCAGAAAGTCCCTCCCACAACAGCCGTAGAAGCCACAGTGGGAACAGGCGGGAATTCCTCAGCTCAGAGTGCCCGAGGTGGTCACGCAGATGGAAGGGATGTGCCGGGTGTGGAAGCCCCAAGCGTGAGCCCAGCACGTCACCAGCTCACAAGTGCTTTCAGTCGGATGACTCAGGGCCTGCGCTGGGTACGTTTTACATTAGGTCGATCAAGTTCTGCAAATCAGAACCAGAGTCCTTTGAGACAGCTTGATACCGGGGTGAGTGGAAGAGAAGAGGATGATGATGTAGAAATGCTAATTCCAGTTTCTGACGGAGCTTCAGACATTGATGCCAGTGACTGCTCCAGACCTCTTCTTGATCTTGCCTCAGACCAAGGACCAGGGTTTAGACAGCCGTACAGTGCAGCAAACCCCTCGGTCAGAACAAGTAACCGGGATGGCCCCTGCGAGCGCTGTGGCATTGTGCATACTGCGCAGATACCGGACACTTGCTTAGAAGCAACAGTGAAAAACGAGACGAGTGATGATGAGGCTTTGCTGCTGTGTTAGGACGGAATCACCAGAGAGATGGTGTACAAGCTGGAGCAATATCCATTCATTGTTTTGTAACTTCACAATTAAACTAGTTTTAGTTTCAAATGAAAGGTGCAGGGTGATTTCTTACTCTGCGTTGGCCTGCATGGTCAGACTGAACACCGCGTAACTCTGAGCTGCAGTTACTGGGTTAGCGGCTAGAAATGCTTTATGTGTTCGTATTCTTCAGTCGTGTTCTTCCATTTGTCTATACTTGTTTTGTTTTTATTTTTAAATCATGGTACTTTAGTAGTAGAAATATGGCTGCTTTAATTCATTTGAATGTCATTTTATCTGTCTTATGTTAAAAGGTTTCTTTGTACAAAATAGTACCTTCTTTAATTGAATCCTTTATGCTCTTTGCCACCATGTAATTTATTATACTGGACGCTAAGGATGTTAATGTACAAAAAAGAAAACAAATCCTTATAGTCACCTCTTTGTCTGCTACTGGATTTCGTCATACGGACCTCTCAAAGGAAAAAAAATCTCCTCTTACGTTTAACACACAGTGATGTAAAACTTAACATAGAGTTAGAGAAATTGCTGTCGGGAAACAAAACTCTTTTATAGATTTTCTAAAGCTGACTTTAATACTCTAATATGGTACAAACCAATTGGTAAAATCCCAAGACATTTCTGTTTTCATCTCGATTTAGGGACAGAATTAAGCAGATGGAGATACTCTACTATGCATTAAATTTTGAACTTTATAAAATATGTGCAGAAATTGTACACTCTCAGTCTCACCGGGTAACGTCTTTCTCTAGTACAGGGGTTTGCTCGAGTTGGACCCTAGGGATTTGCACTAAGTCCTGTCAAGGTCTCAGGTGAGGTCAGCGCACGGGCGCTCTCACATCAGATGCTATCGTTTGCTACCACAGTGACTATATATTTCCATAGCTTGGGGGGGGCACCATTTTTATTACAACTTGAAATTGCTTTGCTGGTTTCATATTTATTTGTTGTATTTAAAAACTGCATTATTGTAAGAGTGATTTTTCCAAGATATTTTATTCTTGGGGGAGGGGGTCTCTGCTATAATCTTGGAGAAAAGCAAATTTTAAAAAATTGTTCAGCTTGCCCCCCTCTTTAAGTAGAGTGAATTACAAACCCCATTTTTTTATTGTTAATTCTTGTTTATTTATTCTTTAGCTGTCTGTTTTAGTAGCTTAATGATTGGGTATGAAAACGTGTTTGTGTGTGATTATTGCTATTTATTACATTTTGAATACTTTGCTGAATGTCATTTTAAAGCATGTTTGAGGTCTTGTGTATCTGTCCTGTTATGCCGTCAGGAAGACCTGACAAAAATGTTTTAATATGTATCAAGAATTAAAATAAATTTTTTTATTGCCTTGAGGTACTTTTTAAATTAAAGTTGTTCTTTACTTTTGTGGAACTTCAGTTCATGTGGAGATTCAGGCCAGGCGTGACACAGCGGAGGCCATGGAAGAAGGTAGTGGCCGCCGCAGCCATGGTAGTGAGGAGAGGCTCACGCTGGTTCTCCAGGGGCGCTAGCGTCGTTGCCCTTTAAGAAAGCTGCTTCTTAAAGTTTGTCAACACAGCAGATTGACCTTTCAGCTCCTAAGAATGTGTCTAGCAGCTGGAACTTTGGGGTTAGTCTTCTGGTTTTCTTTTTGCTTCAGGCTTTGTTTTGGTTTGCTGTTTTGGTTTGTGGTTCTGGGGATCAAACCTTGTGCATGCTGCTGGCATGTTTTAATTTATTTTTAGTTGACTTATACAACTTCCTGGTTCAAGCAGTAACAATTTAGTCTCTTCTACCCTGATACCCATCACTTAGTTTTATTTAGGAGATACAGAACCAGTTTCGTGTGCATATCTCCAGAAATATTCTGTGTTGTACATACAGTACCTGTCTATGTATTACTTAATGTCAATCATAATGCAGATTGCCCTGTGTGGACATCCTGTGCCTTTCCTCAAGTACAAATGCATCCTTGATGCTCCAAGATGGATATTTGTTATTTGATTTTTTTTTTTAACCTTTAAGTCAGTGATTTATACTGTTAGGGCTTCAAAACTGACACCCTCCCCCCACACACACACACCAAGAAAAAGTAACTGCCTACTTTTCAAAACCACAGCTACTAATCATCCTCCCTTACCTAATATGAAATGGAACTTAGAAAAGCATTTCCACACTCTGTGACATTTTTAGACTACTCTCTCCAGTTGTTCTTCCTGTCTTCCTGTACCAGTACTAACTACATTATATTAATAACTGACATTTTAAAATACAGTTCAGGTAGTCCTCCTTTCCTTTTTCTCCCTCCCCCTCTCCCTCCTTCTAATTACCTTTAGTAGCAGAGGCACCAGAATGGACAGGGTTAACTGAGATCCCTGGTTGTTTCTGCTGTGGCAGTCTCTAACTGTTGGCACTACTTTTTATTCTGTTCTATTGAGGTTTCTTAGAATTCTTCCTCCCTTCTCCACCCCTTATCTCTTATAATACCTTCCAACTCCTCAACACTAGGTAGCAGAGAAAAGTTAGAGGAGAAAGGGGACAAAGACCTCTTTAGATTTAGTTCTTGTTGAATGGGGCTTTTTTCAGGTTCTTTGGGGAAAGCCAGTCTCAGTCATCAAGATATCCAGCAGTCCAGAAGAGCAGCAACAGCAAACACAGCAGAAGGATGAGCAGCAGCACAGGAAGCAGCAGCTTTCTTTCTCAGAGTTTTCACCTCTCTTCCAGCTCTGGTATTTACAACCTCTCTGAGTCCTCAGAATCCAACTAACTCCATCTGACAAAGACCATACCCCTCTCTAAGCCTCATGAGGCAGTTATCAGCTATGGATAAACTAAGGAAGCCTCATATCCCACCCTTGGGATTAAGACAAAAGCATATTTATATAACATAACTGAGTTTTTAAAGAAACCAAAACTTCCACTACAACTAACCATTTTCTCTTTATGCCAAAGCATGTGCCACCTTCATAGCCTTTTCATTTCTTTCTTTAAAAAAAAAAAAAAACTAAGTTTGAGACTTTCCTGTGTATATTCAATTGTCTTTGCTTATTTTCACTTTTTTCTTTTTACATTTTTTTCTAGACAGTTTTTAATTTTTAGTTAACTTAAATCCAACAGCATCATGTTAAATTGTTACTCTAACTTAGTGCCCTCTCAGAAATGGCAGCCATTTGTTTAAAGTCTCTGTTAGGTCTTTCTGATGTAGTTGTGTTTTACTTTACAGGAAAATTGTTAATAATTCTTAACAAATTTTATCATTGTGTCGCCATTGTCACTGACATTCCAGTTCTACTTTTAACCTGTTCATACACATACTAGCTGGTTATCTGTTAGGACAGTCTTCTGCTGGCCACACAGTCAGCATGTTATCACAGTTCACATCAGTAGTTCGTGTGTGTGTGTGTGTGTGTGTGTGTGTGTGTGTGTGTGTGTGTGTGT